>NW_026731898.1:0-172500 GCF_028476545.2 Physella acuta | reverse complement strand
TCACGATTTGCCTCAAGCATGCAACTAAATATTAAATAAAAGGTTGTTGCGTTTATTTAAACAACGAACGAGCTCATATCAGTTTCACGGGGTGTGGATAGTATCTAGATAACATTACAATAACACTCTAATTGATGTTAGTCATGAATATTTTGATTCATTTGATAGAAGTGTTGATAGTAGTTAGATAACATTACAATAACAATGTAATTGATGTGAGTTATGGATATTTTGATTTGCTAGGAGAAGTGTTGATTATATCTAGATAATATTACTTTAACACTCTAATTAATATTAGTCATGAATTATTTCGATTTATTTGTTAGAAGTGTTGAAAGTATTTATGTTAAATCACAATAACACTAATTGAAGTTAGTTCTGAATATTTCGACTTATTTGTTAGAAGTGTTGATAGTATTAAGATTAAATCACAATAACATTATAATTATCTTTAGTCATGAATATTTCGACTTACTTTTATGAAGAAGTGTTGATAATATTTATATAACATTGCCATTACACTGTAACTAATGTTAGTCATGAATATTTTGATTTATTTGTTAGAAGTCTTTACAGTAGCTAGATTAAATAACAATAACACTCTAGTTAATATTAGTCATGAATATTTTTATTTATTTGTTAGAAGTCTTTACAGTAGCTAGATTAAATAACAATAACACTCTAGTTAATATTAGTCATGAATATCTTTATCTATTTGTTAGAAGTCTTGATAGTATCTACATTGAATAACAATAACACACTAATGTTTGTTAGCAATATTTCTATCTAATCTTTGGAAGACAAATACTAACGAAAAAACTTACGCGCTGACATTTGGATTTTAATTTTTTTTTTAAATTTAATACACGCGTCGGCGTTTGTGAACTAAAGAAAAATTCAGATCAAATTCCGTGGGAGAAAAAAGTTGCAAGGAATCGTTTGACACAAAAATGCATCAGGTTTCCCAGACAGGCGATATTGTCATGGTGCATCTTTTGGCTAGACGTGGAAGCTGCACAAATAAAATGGCCAACAAACAAAATTTTGTGTTGATGTGAGGGTTTAGTTGACGCGAGTCACAGAAGTTTAGTTTTCAGAATTGTACAGTGAAATAAAACAATTATAAATGGCCGCCATTTGTCGTATGAGCATCGAAACTTATCGGTTATGTTGAAATTCAGCGTTTATCTTTAACTATTTTGTTTATAAAGTATGTAATAAGCAGAGTTACACCATTAAGTGCCGCACAGGGTGACACCCGACCTCGCTACGCCACTGGTAATAAGTATGAAATAAAAGTAAATTCCATACCATGTTTGTTCCAAACCGAAAAATGTGGGTTTTTTAAAACATTTTAAACACAGTCGGTGTTAAAAAAAAAGTAAACAATGTGAACTGACAGAATATGAGCCATGATGTTTATGATCAAAATTTAACTCACAGGTTGGAGAATTTCATTTCGGTGCGAAGCCATTAAACTTAATACATCTCCTAGACCTGTTCGATTATTACACAATGTCTATGCATTCTCCATTCAAACTCAAAACAAAGACACGCAACTCGCACTCTTTATAAAACGGTCGTCTAAAAGCGGTCTCAAGCACATTGCTACAGAACACGAATCTAGAAGTCTAGAGATGCATCATCCAATTAAACAGACGGCTTGCGGATGTGGGACTCGGCTTCAACTTTCTCGAATTCTCAAAGGCAATATATATATATATATATATAAATAAATAAATAAATATATATATATATATATATATATATATATATATATATATATATATATATATATATATATATATATATATATATATATATATATATGTGTGTGTGTGTGTGTGTGAGTGTTTGTGTGTGAGTGTTTGTATTTGTGGAACAAATTTCTTATTTTATATATATATATATATATATATATATATATATATATATATATATATATATATATATATATATATATATTTATTTATATATATATATATATATATATATATATATATATATATATATATATATATATATATATATATATATATATATAAAGAAAACTTTTACACAGCATTTGAATAGTTATCATAACATGAATGTGTATCTATCCCTCTAGACAAGGTTTTCCAATTTGTGGCTCTCCATCTACACACGTACAAGATGGATCTTATCCTTCCTTACATGTAAGCCACATGAACATAATAACTTTTTAAATAGGAGTTTTCTCCATTTCGCCATACTCTCGACGCCTAATGATGTGTTGTATACAAAAAAAACAACGTCCAAAATGGGCGAAAGCACCCAACGACCTTTAGCTCACCGAGTTGATCTGTTTACAACGCTCCTGGTTATTTCCGGTTTACGATTTAATTTACGCAACATGATCACAGATTTATCAAGCAATGAATATGTTTCAATATAAAGTTTTTCCTTAGAACCATTGGACGAATGAAGTAGAGTTAATATGTTTATTGACCTCGGCATATGAAGGGATGTTGTGGTCTGCATTATGACCAGCCGCTTTTACTTTCCCTAACGTAATTTAGGTACCCATTAGAGCTGGGTTAACTCAGGGAACTTTGGGGTTAGTAGCTAAACACTTAACAATTCGACCAGACCATCGTATACATTTTAATATGAGTTGTTCGAATAGTGACTGCTTGCTTGGGAAACACTAGGAAACTAATTCTTATGTTTGTTATTAAAATTATTGATTGATAGAGTTAGTTAGTTGAATAGCGGCAATTAGTCCGTCCATGCGTTGCATATGTTATGTAGCTAATGACAGGTTTGACGTAAGAATAAATTAACGAATAAATGGTTAGAGAGATGAGTTTAGGCGATCATTTTTTAGGTAACTAATAACAAGTTTCACCAAGGTATAATTTAATAACACAATTTCAATAACGACAGTAAGTCTGTGCGATGAAGGTGTTATGTTGTCTAGTGATAGGCTTGACTTTAGAGTAAATTAATGATTTAAGTAATTTGGATAACGACTTTAGATCAACCCTTCGTTGAGTAACTAATAACAGATTGGAACTAATTTAACGGTAAAATAATTTGATTAATAATTTTAAACCAACAACTCATCAGGTGACTATTAAAATGTTGGACCTAATTTAATGGTGGAATAATTTGAATAACAACTTTAAACCAAAAACTCATCTGTTAACTATTAAAATGTTGGACCTAATTTAATGGTGGAATAATTTGAATAACAACTTAAAACCAACAACTCATCAGGTAACTATTAAAATATTGGACTTAATTTAATGGTAAAATCATTTGAATAACAACTTTAAACCAACAAATTATCAGGTAAATATAAAATGGTTGGACATAACTTAATGGTGGGACAATTTGAATAACAACTTTAAACAAACAACTCATCAGGAAACTATTAAAAGTTTGGACCTAATTTAATGGTGGATTAATTTGAATAACAACTTTAAACCAACAAATGAACAGGTAAATATTAAAATATTGGACTTCATTAAATGGTGGAATAATTTGAATAACTACTTTAAATCAACAAATGAACAGGTAATAATTAAACGGTTGGACCTAATTTAATGGTAAAATAATTTGAATATCGACTTTAAACCAAAAACTCATCAGGTAACTATTAAATGGTTGGACCTAATTTAATGGTGGAATAATTTAAACAACAACTTTAAACCAACAACTTATCAGGTATCTATAAAAAGTTTGGACCTAATATAATGGTAAAATAATTTGAATAACGACATTTGTTCTAACCCTGCGCTGCAGATGTGACGTAATTAACGACAGGCTTCACGTAAGAATACAGCACATGATGGAAGATGTTAAAAAAACGGTTAATTACCTGTAAGGTGATCACGACAAGGCTGTTTTGTCACGCTCTAGCAGGGAGGTAACTGTCTATGCGCAGACTACTCCGTTTCTAGAATATGTTCAACGAGTGGGTCAATTTTTTATCTCCCTTGATGGCACAGAATCAAGGGAGGTAACTTGTCATATAATTAATGCAAGTCTTCGGATCCTAAGCAATTAAACTAAAGAAAGCGTTCTGATATTAAATCTCTCTGGAATTAATTAAAAATAGCAAAATAATATTTTTTTTCTATCTCTTGGTCTGTCAGTCTTTTTGTAAGTTTTCTATTGTATTTCTTTTCCTTTATATGAAGATTTCTGTCTATAGCCTTGCCGTTTTTTTTCACTACTAATTAGGCTATTATTCTTTTTTTAAATTTCTCTTTCTATATACTAATCTATGCGTCAGTCTGTCAAGTTAAACTACCAGTTACATAATAATTATACTAAATAGCCAACTAAGTTTGTGTGCGTCATTCGCTTTGTCTGACTTAAATTGACACGTATCTATTTTATTATTGATCTGTCTGTATTTTAGTTTAATTTTTATGTCGGTGTCTCTTTCTGGTTTTTTTTAAAATTCTCAGTACCTGTCTGTCTCTCTCTCTCTTTTTTTTTATGTCTGTCACTAATTAAAACTTTTTTCTAATAAATCCGTCATTGTGTTTGTCTGTTTGTCTGTTTGTTACTGTCTATATGTTTACCTACGACTCAGTCACGAAGTAGACAATTAATCGCAAACACGTCAGTCATAACACCACAATCGCACGTGAATCAGCTAGTCCCGTAGGCAACTGTGAGCACTGTACCGACGGATAAACCCTGCTCACAGCTGCTGGGCTAAAGAGGGGGACGGAACAGCAACTGAGCGCGCGCGAGGCCAGTGATCGCCCCTGTTGATTAGCTGGGCGCATTGATTTCTTGATGTTGCCTATTGTGCGCAGTGTGAGGAGTTGCGTCCCCTGGTGAAGCGTTTTGTGTTTGGTGGTGTTTAGGATGGTTTTATGGCGTCACGGTTGGATGGTGGTGTAGGTGTCAGGGTGGTTAGCTGGTGACTAGCGACATCTATAGACAGGTGGTATAGATGTCCACATTGGTTAAATATGTCACGGTTAGCCGGCTATATGTGAAATCGCAGTTTGGTCAATGGCATCACATTTGGTCAATCTAATCACATTTGGTCTATTGAATCACATTTGACAATTAAAATCACATTTGGTCAATTGAATCACATTTGGTCAATTGACTCACATTAAGTTAATCGCATTTTTTACTTGCAACTAAAACAACTAACCCTCAGAAAACATCAAGTAAAATATTTCGATTGAGTTAGTTAGGAACAACGACCAAATTAATTTAAAAAAAAAAACACAGACGTCAGGACTTTTCCTTTAAAAAAATTTCTAATACGCGCTCCGGTGTTTGATAAAACAATGAAAAACTGGGATCAAATATCGCGAGGTAGAAACGTTAAAAGAAATCGTAAGATGCGAAAGGTTATCCAGACAGGCGCTGTTTTCCACACTTCATCCCACAAAATACACGTATGTTACTGCGATTCCGTTAAGTTAATTAACACATTTAAGCTATGTAAGTCTATCGAGGAGTACAGGCAAAATACCAAACAGTGTTCAAATTACTTTTCACTCGCATCACATCATTAGCAAACAAAACATTCAAATATATATATTTGTTAAAAACCTCAACATGAAATTACTGCTCACAACAAAAAACCCACAACATCAAAAGTACTTATCATATTCTCCGTCACATAAATTAATATTATAACCCCATCAACAAATTAATTTCATATTCCCTGTTACATAAACCCCACATTCAAATTAATCTCAAACTCCTTGTTACACACATCTACTTCAACATAAACTACAACATCAACTTACTTCTCATATTCCCCATCACACAAATCACGTCATAAAACTACTTCTACATCAACAACAGCATCAACTTACTTCTGATATTACCAACCACACAAACCACATCATCTCATATTACCAACCACACAAACCACATCATCTCATATTCCCAACTACACAAACCACATCATCTCATATTCCCAATTACACAAACCACATCATCTCATATTCTCCGCCACACAAACCACATCATCTCATATTCCCAACCACACAAACCACATCATCTCATATTCCCAACCACACAAACCACATCATCTCATATTACCAACCACACAAACCACATCATCTCATATTCCCAACCACACAAACCACATCATCTCATATTCCCAACCACACAAACCACATCATCTCATATTCTCAACCACACAAACCACATCATCTCATATTCCCAATCACACAAACCACATCATCTCATATTCCCCATCACACAAACCACATCATCTCATATTCCACATCACACAAACCACATCTTCTCATATTCCACATAACACAAACTACATCATCTCATATTCCACATCACACAAACTACATCATCTCATATTCCAAATCACACAAACCACAATAACTCATATTCCAAATCACACAAACCACATCATCTCATATTCCCCATCACACAAACCACATAATCTCATATTCCACATCACACAAACCACATCATCTCATATTCCCAACCACACAAACCACATAATCTCATATTCCACATCACACAAACCACATCATCTCATATTCCCAACCACACAAACCACATCATCTCATATTCACCGTCACACAAACCACATCATCTCATATTCCCAACCACACAAACCACATCATCTCATATTCCACATCACACAAACCACATCATCTCATATTCCCAACCACACAAACCACATCATCTCATATTCACCGTCACACAAACCACATCATCTCATATTCCACATCACACAAACCACATCATCTCATATTCCCCATCACACACATCACGTGATAAAACTACTTCTACATCAACTACAACATCAACTTCTCAAATTTTCAATCAAACACTCCACATCATCTCATATTCCCAATTACACAAATCACGCCATAAAACTACTTCTACATCAACTACAGCATCAACTTACTTCTGATATTCCCCGCCACACACACCCAACCACAACACACCAACACAACCGCCGCCAGCCAAGACAGACTTCATCAGATTTTCATCAGATTTTCATCAGATTTTCAAGAGTTCTCTGTCCCCGCTAAATTAGCCTGAAATCTCCGCGTCTTTAAGGCCAAGTGTCCTGAGCTATGACTAGAGAACTCGGTGAAAGTCCCAAATTTTTGTTTTAGCTCAAGTATCCAGGTCTGTAGTCCTGTGTCCAAAAACATGAAAGTCTTGGTCAGACTTAGGTTGAAAAAACAATAAAAATTACAAGCTTATTTTTGTAGGTTGAAAAAATGAATTCATTTCACAATTCAGTTGCAAGCCTTGTTTAAAAATCTTGATTGTTTTCTCTTAAATAATAAAGAGTATAATGTTGAATATAAATTGTAATATAATATTGAATTAAATAATAAACTGGTAGATATGTATGCATTCCTGGAGCATAAATTCGAAGTAAATAGCAAATTTGTATTTCAGAAATTCCTCTACCCAAATACCACATCTCTGACATTGGAATTGTTCTTTTTCTTTAAAAGATTATTTTTTTTTACACCGAATACAACTTTGCGTCTTTTACGCATATCACTTCTTGTACTAAACATAAAACTTTTTTTTCAACAATAACACTTTTAGAAAGTAAGAATTTTAATTGTAGTTGTACAAAGATTACAATAGGATCATTGTTTAACTATATTTAAAAAAAAAATGTTTTTGTAGAGTGTTCGTGTAGGGTCATTTCTACACGAAAGAGTTTAATTTTCGTCTCCACAATTGAGACTAATCAAATATTGAGAACATGACATTTAAAGCTTAGCGATAATGGATTTGTCTGCTAATTAAACGGTCGTGCAAAAGTGCTGGGTGGGATTTGTTTGTGGTAGGCGTGTTAAAGTTCTGTTGTTAAGTTCGTGAATGGTGAGTAGAATTGTGTTGTTCGGAGTAGGAATGATGAGGTAGAAATGTGTTTTTCGGGGTAGGAATGGTGAGTAGAAATTGTGTTGTTGGGGGTACGAATTGTGAAGTAGAATTATGTTGGGCTAGTAATGGTAACGTAGTTTTGTGTTGTAGAAACTAGGAATGGTGAAGTAGATTTGTGTTGTTCGGGCTAGAAAGGGTGCGTAGAATTGTGTTGTTCGGAGTTGTGAAGTAGAATTGTGTTGTTCGGGTTAGGAATTGTAAAGTAGAATTGTGTTGTTAAGTTAAGGAATGGTGAGGTAGATCTGTGTTAAGTTCGGGACTGGTGAGGTAGAACTGTTTTGTTAAGTTCGTGAGTGGTGAGCAGAATTCTGTTGTTCGGGGTAGAAATGTTGAGTAGAACAGTTTTGTTAGGGCGAGGAATGGTAACTTAGATTTTTGTTGTAGAAACTAGGAAAGTGAAGTAGATTTGTGTTGTTCGGACTAAGAATGGCAAAGTAGATTTGTGTTGTAGAAAATAGGAAAGTGAAGTAGATTTGTGTTGTTCGGACTAAGAATGGCAAAGTAGATTTGTGTTGTAGAAACTAGGAAAGTGAAGTAGATTTGTGTTGTTCGGACTAAGAATGGCAAAGTAGATTTGTGTTGTAGAAACTAGGAAAGTGAAGTAGATTTGTGTTGTTCGGACTAAGAATGGCAAAGTAGATTTGTGTTGTAGAAACTAGGAAAGTGAAGTAGATTTGTGTTGTTCGGACTAAGAATGGCAAAGTAGATTTGTGTTGTAGAAACTAGGAAAGTGAAGTAGATTTGTGTTGTTCGGACTAAGAATGGCAAAGTAGATTTCTGTTGTAGAAAATAGGAAAGTGAAGTAGATTTGTGTTGTTCGGACTAAGAATGGCAAAGTAGATTTGTGTTGTAGAAACTAGGAAAGTGAAGTAGATTTGTGTTGTTCGGACTAAGAATGGCAAAGTAGATTTGTGTTGTAGAAACTAGGAAAGTGAAGTAGATTTGTGTTGTTCGGACTAAGAATGGCAAAGTAGATTTGTGTTGTAGAAACTAGGAAAGTGAAGTAGATTTGTGTTGTTCGGACTAAGAATGGTAAAGTAGATTTGTGTTGTAGAAACTAGGAAAGTGAAGTAGATTTGTGTTGTTCGGACTAAGAATGGCAAAGTAGATTTGTGTTGTAGAAACTAGGAAAGTGAAGTAGATTTGTGTTGTTCGGACTAAGAATGGTAAAGTAGATTTGTGTTGTAGAAACTAGGAAAGTGAAGTAGATTTGTGTTGTTCGGACTAAGAATGGCAAAGTAGATTTGTGTTGTAGAAACTAGGAAAGTGAAGTAGATTTGTGTTGTTCGGACTAAGAATGGCAAAGTAGATTTGTGTTGTAGAAACTAGGAAAGTGAAGTAGATTTGTGTTGTTCGGACTAAGAATGGCAAAGTAGATTTGTGTTGTAGAAACTAGGAAAGTGAAGTAGATTTGTGTTGTTCGGACTAAGAATGGCAAAGTAGATTTCTGTTGTAGAAAATAGGAAAGTGAAGTAGATTTGTGTTGTTCGGACTAAGAATGGCAAAGTAGATTTGTGTTGTAGAAACTAGGAAAGTGAAGTAGATTTGTGTTGTTCGGACTAAGAATGGTAAAGTAGATTTGTGTTGTAGAAACTAGGAAAGTGAAGTAGATTTGTGTTGTTCGGACTAAGAATGGTAAAGTAGATTTGTGTTGTAGAAACTAGGAAAGTGAAGTAGATTTGTGTTGTTCGGACTAAGAATGGCAAAGTAGATTTGTGTTGTAGAAACTAGGAAAGTGAAGTAGATTTGTGTTGTTCGGACTAAGAATGGTAAAGTAGATTTGTGTTGTAGAAACTAGGAAAGTGAAGTAGATTTGTGTTGTTCGGACTAAGAATGGCAAAGTAGATTTGTGTTGTAGAAACTAGGAAAGTGAAGTAGATTTGTGTTGTTCGGACTAAGAATGGCAAAGTAGATTTGTGTTGTAGAAACTAGGAAAGTGAAGTAGATTTGTGTTGTTCGGACTAAGAATGGCAAAGTAGATTTGTGTTGTAGAAACTAGGAATGTTGTAGTTAAACGCGTCACTAATAGATGGGGTGTGGGGAGTGGGTGGAGTGGGGGAACACACTCACGTCTGGATAAGATCACACCTTGTTTTTCTGCTACAGAGACCACGTGACCGCATTTAAATAATGAATGCAACCGGTAATTAAATGTAACGGACCGTTAAAAAATAACGACTTTTTAATATGGTCACGTGTTATTATTTACGACCATAAGAAAAAAAAACCCAGACATTTTACGTAATGATATAGATGGTAGCGGAGTTAAGTCGTTAGACGGATGGTTGGGCACACATGTTAAAAATGTATCTACTGAAGTATAGATAGTGTCTGGAAAACTGACATATTTTTCCATTATGCGGAGCTTGCCTAATACACACACAACCCCCCCCCCCCCCCACTCCCCCCACTCCCCCCCCCATATTTATATATATACATATATACATATATATATATATATATATATATATATATATATATATATATATATATATATATATATATATAATGTTCTGTTGCAAACGGGAAACAAGAAAATGTCTGTCTGCATTTGTAGTAGACCCATATACATATATATTCGGGAGGTTGGTAAAGACAGATGGAATGATAAGCCTATATCTACCCCTTCCTGGATTTATTAGGGATCCACCATCGTTAGACTGCAACTTTCTCCCTGCCTATAGAAATAAAACTAAACCATTGCTAACCTCTACCGCTATCCCTTATCGATCTTTTTAAAGAAATTTCTCTTGAGCATAGTCTATCTTTATCGGTCGAACAAAAATATATATTAGACAATAAAACTCATTGAAGTTTGTTTTTTCTTTGAATAAGATAATAGAAAAGTCTTTCATGTTTTTCACTAAGTTCATTGTCTATTGCTCTCGTAATTCTCGATAGCTCGATTTTTTTATTGACTAGCTTAGACCTAAAGAACCGCAAGTCAATAATATAAAACCCTGTAGTCTTTAATCGGCTAAATTACTGAGTAGTATGTTGTATTGAGGGTTAACTTTCTATACAAGTATGGATTTGATCGTTCTGTTAACAATGTGTTAACAATGTGTTAACAATGTGTTTCTTAGTAGGATATCGCCTGTAAAAAAATTATTTCTAACTTTATTGGCATTTGTTAACAATGTATTCTAGATTTTAGTATAATTTGTAATATTGTGCCACAAAGTGTATAATAGTTAACAAAATTTTAATTTGTTAAGGATGTTGAAAATTGTAAACGGCTACGGGTAAATCAATTGGCCAGTGACGTGGACCGTCGTGTATTTTTCTTTGACTTGAAAGGCAACCAGATCTACTTGCAATTTTAATGACGGTAAAAAGTTAAACGAGAAAGATAAAATAGTAAAATACACAAAGTCAAGATTTTTTAATGCAAATTTTTTTTTGATAGAATCAAGTCATAGAACATAGTTTTGGATCAGGATTTGAATCAGGAAAATGTTGTGGATTATGGGTCATGGCCTAATTGTTGATAGATTTAACATTAGGGTTATGGCTAGAGTCAGGGTTGAAGCAAAGGCTTAAAAAAACAATGTAAACGTTACGATATAAATAGCACATTAAAAGGAGTAGAGTATATTGACCTACACGCAGAGGCGTAGCGAGGGGGGGTGGGGACCGCACCGGGTGACACCATTTAGGGGGGTGACACCAAGGCAAAAAAATGAAAAAATATATAGAGAAAAACTTGAGGGGGGGGTGCAAATCGAATCGAAAACTTGAGGGGGGTGCAAATATAAAGTTTGAAGGGGGGGGGGTGCAAATCGAAAATTTGTCCCCGGGAAGGGTCGCTACACCTCTGTGGGGTGACATCATTAAGTGCCGCACCGGGTTACACCCGACCTCGCTACGCTACTGCCTACACACCAAACACACAGTCCCACACCTACACACTCAACACACTCATACACACAACACAAACTAAACATTTCACTCAAGTGTGATTCAACATCAAAAACATTTAACTGCCTTCGACCGCCTATAAACATGTAATGAAACAAAAAAATCTATAGTCCCCCACAACCAATTTAATGTAGGCCTACATCAAAGGTTTGTGTCGTTTCATCCGTGTTAAGTTTTAAACGCTAATATCTTCAGATGTAGGCAAACACTACTTTCCCGAGGAGGTTAAATCTCGATTTTATGTAGGAAAACACGAATTCTAAGCATAACCAAAGTTGGGTATTTTTTACGTAGGCAAACATTAGTTTTTGAGGTATTTGAACTCTGTTTTTTTAATGTAGACAAACGGTTGTTAACGTCTATCTAATACTCAAAGAAAACTACTTCTTTCGTTGATACACATGTGCTTATATTTTAGTCAGGCAAACATCGTTTAAACTATAATCTTTCAAGAAAATGTAGCTTCTAACATTTTTAGTGATTGTTTTTATCTAAAGAAATGTGCGTTTGGCAGATGTTGGAGGTATGTTGGGTGTTATATTTTCTTATTCGCTTAGCAAGATCCATTTCATAATTAGCTGAGTTCTTATTTAAAGTTTCTATAGCAGGTAAACATTTTTCTTTAAAAACATCTGACTTATATAGGACTATATATATATATATATATATATATATATATATATATATATATATATATATATATATATATATATATATATATATATATATATATATATATATATATATATATATATATATATATATATATATATATATATATATATATATATTGTACAAGTATAGCATATATATATATATATATATATATATATATATATATATATATATATATATATATATATATAAATATGGTGTGTGCGAGATAGAGAGAAAATTTGTGGCCATTGTCGCTAAGCCTCGCCTAACCTGTCCAGTTAGCACAAAACGTGTGACTTGTCTCCCTTGTAAACAATCTGTTGTTGGCCGGATGTTGCTGTGTTGCTATCACAACACTTCTTGTTTAATTCATCAAGATGAAACAGATCTGATAAAGACGTCAGTGTTTCCCCATGCCATCCATTTTTTTTTCTCTTTTCCCGTGTTTTTTTTGTTTTTTTTTGTTCCCGTGGATTGGCAAGGGAGATAAAAATCGCGAGCCAAGAACAAGCAGTTATCTCCACCTGTGTGACATCTTTTGTTTCGTTGAAACCCGGGCAAACAAGGTCGTTAATTTTTGAACACCTCGGGGACCTGCGAGCTCCTGTTTGCCCGGTGACCTTGAACCGACTGGCAAAGATTGTGGAAGTGGGGGGGGGGGGGGGGGGGGGAGGAGTGCGGAGTGTTTTAGTTTCATTTCCACATTACTACAACAAAGAACAGATAACTACCAGTTAAACTATTGTATGCCCTTACACCAGAGTGCTACCAATATTGTAATACATGTATATGATCACTATCGGAATAGCCATCTATATTTGAGATGCCTTGATTTGATTTGCACCTGTTGAGCAAAAGGGCTGCCATTGGACTTGGTTTTGAGGGGCTCTCTTTCTGTGCTCCCATGTAAGCCCGGCATCCCTTGCCTCATCTCTACTGTTCCTCGAGGATTTCCTTGACCGGCCTATTTTCCTCTTCCCCTGGAGATTTCACGTCTAATGCTTTCCTCACGATGTATCCTTTATCCTTCTCAGGGTCTGCCCTATCCATCTCCATTTGCGGACTTTTATTTCACTGTCTACAAGATGTTGTTTGGTGTTTTGCCACATGTATTTAATACATTTGAGTTATGTTTTAAATTCTGTTTTGGGCATTACCAAAGTATCTTATTGTACTTCGATTATGCCCATAACAGAATTTAAAACATAACTCAAATATAATAATAAAATAAATAATGTGGCAAAACAAAACAAAAGTATCGTATTGTACTTTCTAGAAGTGTCCAAAGATTTGATAAGTATGTCATATAGATCCATGAAGGTTGGCATTGTTGGAAAGTATGGAACCAAATGAAGGGCTCAGTGGAAAAAGTACTTAAGTGTATTTTGAGAGTTTTGAGAAAAATGAGTGCAAAGTTTTTAAATTGTTATTGAAATACCAAAAACAGCTGATGCAGAGTATTCAATTTAAGCTTCTTCGGTACTTTTTCCATGGCCCAAATTTACAGGGATGGTTAAGGGGAGGTAGTCAAATAATATACCGGTCTTAACTCATTTTTGAAAAAATGTAACTTAAGTACTTTTTCCACTGAGCCCTTCAAATAGAGCGCCTCACTCAGGAAAACTGTCAAGAAAACGGAGATCGCTCAGCATAATACACTTTGGTTCCAAAAACAAATGCGCGATCATAAAACTGCGCAACGGAAACTGCGCAAATAGAAAATGCCCAAATACAAACAAATTTTACCAATACACTTAAATTGTGTCATATTTCAAGGAAATATGTTTGTTATGCTACAATATACATGTATTCACTCTTTGTTAATGTCTGTAAATGTTTGATTTAAGAAAACAAAAAACACCCTTCCGCACATTTTTTTATGCAAAGTTATCCGTTGCGCAATTTTCCGTCGCACATCTTTCCGGTCACCCACACTTTGTGTAAAGGAATCCAAGAAGAGAAAAGCACTTGGCATTTGCAGGCGGTGCTTGGGTTTATTCAACTATTTCTGCAACTCAAGTACACTTGGCATCGCCTTAGAGATACGAAGAATAAATTGTGTAAAGCAAAACAAAAATGTCTCTATCTCAAAACAGCGGGAGTGAGCAGAAATGTAAATATCTTCAGATCAAGTGGCTGACAGTATAATATTTAGAAAAGAAAGATAGTCTAAATATAAAAACATGAAATTAAACGGTTATAAAGAAGAAAAGGAACGGCGTGGCATAGCGGTAGAGACCTACAAAAAGTCTCGAGTTCAAATCACTAGAACGTCATTGACTTCATCCCGCTCTGATAGGAACCTAACTAACATTAGGGAAACAAAGGCGGCAGGGCATAGGGCTGAACACATTATCCCCTTGTATGCCTCGCTCATTGAAACAGAAAAACTTCATCTGTCCCATGTTTTTCGGACACAAGTAGAAAAAGATGATGACATTTTGCTTTTAGTGTAACAGCATAAAACCACCCACCCCCACCCAACACCCACCTGATACCCACCTAACTTACATAATAACGTAACTCCACCCCAAAGCCCCCCCACCCCCACCCCCCACCCCCCAAAATGACATTCACCTTACATAACAAAGTAACACCACCCACCCTCACCCACCACCTACGTGATACACACCTTACTTACTTAACAACGTAACATCACTCATCATCTACCGATCTATGAACATAGAACAAGACCCCCCCCCCCCCTCCCCAACCTTATTCCCCCAAAAAATAATCTCGCATACCCAAACAGCTAAGTTACAAACATGTGAACTCTCTAAGCCTTAGTTTTAAAATATAAACAATTATCCCCCCTTCCATCCCTTTCCTCCGCCATATTTAAACAGTTATTGACCTTCTCATGACGGAGTTATCGACCTTGTGATCATTATCACACAGCTGTCCAGCCCGCTCATATCGCCGAGTAATCCATCTTTTGCTGTAAATAATTTTTCTCCTCAAGGGACGGCACTCTGCTCAAGGGGCGGCACTCTACGCAAGGGACACAATTTTTAAATTCCAACGAAATTTTTTTACGCGTAAAATAAACATGCTTGGAGATATTTCTATTTTCTTATTAAAACTGTATTACATCGAGCGTGTTATCTGACAATATTTTTATTATTATATTAAACGACGATGTATAAATCTCAGATTTAAAAAAAATATTTAAAGAAAAAAGTTCGCTTGTTTTGATCTTTACTTTTTTGAGTCAGGGTTAGAGTAATGATCTAGAACAGGGGTCTCCAAACGTTTCAGTCCGAGGGCCGCATTAACCATCAAATCTCAGTTCGGGGGCTAGTTTGTTCCAGACATGTCGTGATTTTTCTGAGCAAAGTTCCTTAGCCATCACCAATAAACATTTTTTTTCCGTGGACAAAAAGATCTCCGCGGGCCGGATGAGAGGACATCGCGGGCCGCATCTGGCCCGCGGGCCGTAGTTTGGAGACCCCTGATCTAGACGTTCAGCTTTTATGTAATACGAGTCGACCCGCAGCGTATCATACGCCGCTATTTAGTTGTTTTATTTTCTACTTATCAGTAATTCATAATTTGTGAATTCGACAGTACCAATGCTGCCACTGAAAATATTTGTGTTAAAACACTAACCCCCCCCCCCCCCTTTCCCCTAACCCCGACCCTACACCCCCCCCCCCCCCGTGAAAGCAGCCTCCTCTTAGTTATTTTTTAGTTACCTCCTTAAGTTTAAAATCGAACTAAATTATCTGCCCCTAATAGAAACCATGCTCTACGGCTATACGATTTGTAAACATTTAGCTTTGTAAACATTTAGCGTGACCAGACAATGTGGGGGTGGGGTGGGGGTGGTAGTGATAGTGATAGAGAGAAAGAGAGGGGACTGCAAGGAGGCGCTTGCAGCTTGTTTTCTAACGACTCCCAGCAGAGAATTATATATATAGTATATATGTCTTATATCTGGGGAAGGGGGGGGGGGTGAAGCTAGAATAAGTAATTACTAGAGTTTAAATGTTAGGGGGAAGGGGGCTATACTATAGTAATTGATAGGAGGCGTTTTAGGGTAACGTACAGGGCGGAACTGAGTTAGATTGATAGGGGTATAAGCTATAGTAATTGATAGGAGGCGTTTTAAAATAACTTGGGGCGGGGCTGGATTAGAGTGATAGGGCCTGAACGATAGTAACTGATATGAGGTGTTTTACAGTAAAGCTTGGGGCAAGGCGAAGTTAGAGTGATAGAGGGGGGTAGGGGGCTATAGTAATTGATATGAGGCGTTTTAGAGTTAGTGATGGTTGGAACTGAGTTAAAGTGAAGGCAAGTAAGTGATGGGGAGGTAAGTTAGAGTAGGTGACGTGTATTAGTGGGGTGAGAGGCAGGGTTATGTCAGTTTCGGGAACTGGAGCGAAAAACAACTATATCGAAACTAAATTAAGAGTTTACGACGTGGGGTAAAGAACAAGAACGTGAAGTTTAAACACCAAACATCCAATATCTACCAACTCTTAGTGAAAACTTTTTGGTAAATATAATCTAAATTGAACAATCCGAGGCCAATCTTACCTTGAGTAAAAGATTATTAAATTACCACGAGTCAAACACGAATTCTTAACCTGTCGCCCCCTTCTCCCTAATCCGATAGTTAAACCCAGTAGTTCCATTACCACAGATACCTCCAGTTTATCGTTGAACAATCATTCTCCTGTAGATGTTTATGACAATCATTTTTTAGTCATTAATCCTGAAGATCGAAATCAAAATCATTATTAAATTTAGAAAATACTGGTCATAATCATTCCTTAGCTTTTAATCCAGAATACCATAATCACAATCATTCTAAAGTCTGTAATTAAATTCATAAGATCCTAATCACAATCATTCTTAAGTCTGTAATTGAATTCATAAGATCCTAATCACAATCATTCTTAAGTCTGTAATTGAATTCATAAGATCCTAATCACAATCATTCTTAAGTCTGTAATCTTGAAAATCTTGGTCATAATCATTTCTTAGAATTTAATCCAAAAGATCCTAACCACAATCATTCTTAAGTCTATAATCTTGAAATTCCTGGTTCATAATATTTCCTTAGCTTTTAATCCAGATTATCCTAATCACAATCATTCTTAAGTCTGTAATTTAATCCAGAAGATCCTAATCACAATCATTCTTAAGTCTGTAATTTAATCCAGAAGATCCTAATCACAATCATTCTTAAGTCTGTAATTTAATTCATACGATCCTAACCACAATCATTCTTAAGTCTATAATCTTGAAAATCCTGGTTCATAATCATTCCTTAGCTTTTAATCCAGATTATCCTAATCACAATCAGTCTTAAGTCTCTAATCCAGAAAACCCTAACACAATCATTACTTAACCTCTTATCCCCGAGGATCCCAATCAAATCATTATTTATCCTCTAATCCCGAAGAGCCTGCTAATCACTTGCATCATTTCATTGCTATCAGCGCAGTAATTATTTCCACGCGCGTCTGTGGAGTAATTGCCAGAAAGGACATCCATATAGGAAGTTTCGAGAAGATAATATTTTTTTAAAGAACGGCTTGAGATGTTTTGTAAAGGTGCAGGCTATTAACATAGATGATGAAAGATGTGGTTAAGTTGTGTGTGAATTATGTGACTAGTTTTAGGATGTAAACTGCTATTTAGTTAGGTATGTAAGTGATTGAGAGAAATTTAGGGTAAAAAATGTGTTAAGGTTTAGGATTGAAGTTTTAAATTTAATTTAATTTTTAGAAACAGGTTAATGTTAGTTCATGGAGTAAGCTCTAATTAAGATTGAGGTGAAAGGTAATTAATTGCAAGCATAATCAGTAAGGTTAGGCTGAGATAAAAAATTAGAGGTAATCTGTGAAATTTATGTGAAATATTTTGGGATAGTAATACATTTTTTTTTAAATTAACAGGATAATTTTTTTCGTAAAGGGAATCTTCTTCTTCTTTGTTCTTAATTGTAATGATGAACGGTATTTCTTCCAACACAATTAAGTATTAAATATCAACTTGTTTTCCGACACTCAGGCCGTTGACTTTGATTTCAGCTTGCTTTTCTTTTTACAAGCTTTTATTTAACTCACTTCCTCTGTCGTCAGTCTAGATGGAAACGCAGGAGTGAAAATTCGGAAACTTCTACTTGACCGATACGATTCACATTAGGCACGTGGGTCAAGACATGAAGACAATGCAATCTGAAACTAAATTTGACTTAATTGGATGCCTAATTGATTTTTAATGAATTAATTAAAATTTGGACCGAATTAGTAGGCATATCTAGCCAACCACACCACACGCGTCATCACCTTCAATAGCTGCGCCATCACGTAATGGCTGCGTTCAAAAACCATTGCGCGCCTACTGAACGTGATGTTCAGTAGGCGCGCAATGGTTTTTAGTCATGTAACTCTATTGTAAATAAAACATGTAAAGTACTGGAAAAAAAAAATTCATAAAAAACGTTTTAATAACAAGCTTTTATGTAACAATGCACTAAAAAGTAGAAAATAAATTATAGACTACTATTTAAATAACTATAAAGAAAAGCGTGGGTGTCTTCCTTAACATTAGTAAAGGTATCCAATAGATACTAAAGTGACCCACGCTTTTCTTTATAGTTATTTAAATAGTAGTCTATAATTTATTTTCTACTTTTTAGTGCATTGTTACATAAAAGCTTGTTATTAAAACGTTTTTTATGAATTTTTTTTGTATTTGCTTCCGTAGCCTTTGTCCAACAAAAAACAAACTACAAGGCAGCAGTTGTTTGGTTTGAGAGTTTTCTCTCCTAGATGGGTTGTTGTCCCCTAGCTATCGAGCCTCATCTGCCAGGGGTTCGAACTCGGGACTTTTCGGTTCAGCAGCCATGAGTTTTACCAACCCGACAACACAGACCTCCAAAATGGGATTGTGATACAGTTAAGTTAATGATGAGAAGAAAAAAAAGTGAAACAAATGTGTGTAAATAATTGAGAAATATCACGTGATGATGTACGCTTAGAGACATCTAGAACGGAAATAATTATATATTATTTGTTTATAAATAGAAATCTTTATATGCCCATAGAAATTAAAACAAACATAATTGTATACAAGCTTATAAATTGAAAAGTGTGGGGGAATTTGTGTTGAGCGGGGGGGGGGGGTATCATCATCACAATTATACGTTTATTTTGGGCAGTTTTTTTTTTATATAACTTAGTTATCCGTAAAAGAAAGTTTTTTGATAATTATTCTGGGTTTTTTTTTAAAAAAAAAACTCATTACGTTTTTTTAATCAGTATATTCATCATGCCACTACCCTCTACACACACCCCACCCAAACTCCTCCCTCCACTCACAATCATAAATAACATCCTACGATCACGTGACCGTTTATAGTTTTTTTCCCCATGTGGCCACTTCCCTCCCCTCTATCTTTAAAACCGGAAGTATCTCTTTACTCAACTCTTCAGCGATTGGCCGGCGCTGTAATGGCGTTATTAACAAGACAGCGTCCCAAACTATGGCCTGATTATGAAACAGTTCATCTCGCATTAAATAACAAACAACATCCATTTTATTTTAGGAACCTGATCTATATTATATTAGTCAATGCTTAAATAATTATATCTATTAAAAACGTGTATTACTAATACATTAGCCTTGTATTGATAATTAATTGACTATATATTCATGTTTTGTTGATGTACTAATTATATATAAATTATATACATTATTCAATGATAGTGTATTACATTAATGATCCGGTATTAAAATGTATATTGATTACGTATTGTCTTACATGAGTAATGATTATTTTATTATTATGTGATGGTTTTGTAATGATTTTGTAATGAAACTTTATTTATAATAGATTCATTATGTGTTAATTGTTTCGAGTTTTGAATATAAATTAAGTATGTTAAGATAATGAGTTTAACATAATATGTTGTATCCAAAGTTCATGTTTACCTAAAAAGTTTGACCTTCTAGCATTTCACCCGGCATTCAAGTTCAAGGCCGTTTTGTAATTTATTTTAGATCTCCTTTAGCATTTATATAATTCAAAATCCGATCTTGTCATTGCCGTACAAAAAAAACAACAGGCACACTCTTCTTCACCTGTACTGATTCAGATTCGCATGCTGTGAGTCCTTAGTTCGATATTTCATCAACAGCTGAAGTGAGCATGCAAAGTGAAAATAAAATAATGTAATAAGTTTGACTAAATTAGTCAATTTATTGCTGACTGAGAACAGAGAAATATAATAGATACATAATACAAATATAATAGAAATATAAAAGATATATAGTAGATATAGTATAGAAATGTAATACAAATATAATAGAATTATAATAGAAATATAATAGAAATATAATAGAAATATAATAGAAATATAATAGAAATATAATAGAATTATAATAGAAATATAATAAAAATATAATAGAAATATAATACATATTATTATATCATACATATGTAACAGAAATATATTAGAAATATAATAAAAATATAATAGAAATATAATACATATTATTATATAATACATATGTAACAGAAATATATTAGAAATATGTAAGAAATATAATAAAAATATAATACATATACAAAAGAAATATAATAGAAATATAATAGAAATATAATAGAAATATAATAAAAATATAAAGGAAATATAATAGAAATATAATAGAAATATAATGTGTTATAACAAATTAAGCAGGAGCTGCGGTTACTACCAACTCTGGAATCATGGTTCTATAATTTTCTTATCAACTAATTAATTAACCTTCTAATAATGACATTCTGTCTACGAATACTATATAACAAATTTTTCCAGTGAACCCACACAGCTATCATAACATTCATTCTAACATTTTCATCAAATGATGTATCAATCAACGGCTTATTTAAAAGTGTTCTCTGGCCTAGGGTTAAGCATTGATTAAATATGTCCTATGGCCTAGAATTCGACCCAAAATCCTTGCTAAGAAAAACGCAAAACAAGACCTTGAACTATAAATCAGAAGACGAAATCCAAAATTCTAATTTTCAACTTCCAAGACGATTTCTCTCCTATAATATCTTCTCTATACCTAATGAACTTGACTTTGATCTTTTATAGCATATATATATATATATATATATATATATATATATATATATATATATATATATATATATATATATATATATATATATTATGAAAAAGAAATTTCGCTAAACACACCAATTTCGTGGTTCTGCCTTCTCAACCAGCTGCATGCGCCATTTTTGATTGCCAATATCCCCAAACCACGTGGTTTCGTATCAAGTAACCTTTGAACTGCCAGCCGCAGACGATACAGTTTTTTTTTCTTTTTAAGTTTTCAAAGAAACAACTGATTAAAGATCATACTGAAGATTGGGGCAGACACAGAGGGAAATCACCTTTCAAATGTGAACTTTTCATATCGGAGAGTGGTTTCTGTCTGGGGAAAAAAATGACCAACCTATTCGTCCCCGTGTGAAGACGATACGTTTAAATTCTATTTTCGTTTTGGGAAAATGCTCCGGCGTCCCACCACTTCCGGTGTTGAAGACGAATTTCTGACGATGACGTGGACATCATATCACGTGGCGCCCGTTGTTCCACATAAAAAGGTATAGATTTTAAAAAAAAAATATAATTCCAGACTATTTTTGTCCGTTTGGTTAGTCGTTGATACAGCTGTAATTACATTGGAGAAATGACCCAGATAAAGGTACGCCGCCACCCCCCCCCCCCGCCACAATTTTCTACCTGCTGCGATCGTGTCGGTGTAAAGGTATTGTGTCCACACTAAGGTAGTTTCTGTCCTGTGGAGTGACGTGCTCAGGAAAGTGTGTGGGGGTGAGGGGGTGGGGTGATAGAGTCTTGCACTTGAAATTTTCGGGGTTGGGGCGGACTAAAAAGTGTATATTTTCTATATAAATAAGATGCCTGGAAGAAACACTGATTCCTTTTTTAGCGTGTAGACATATAAAAATGTCTAGTAGAGCTCCTATTTGTCCAGAATTTTCTGCTTCTTCATCGTTATTGGTTGTAAATTTAAGGGGGTTTCCTATGACACAAATAAGCATTACGTGTTAACTTTTAATGCCGTATACCGTCCTTTAACTACGACCTCAACCAGCTTTCCTTTCTTAGATTTAATTCCGTAGTGTTTCCCCATATAAAAACAACCTCCAAGGCAGCATTGTTTGGTTTTGGAGTTGTCTCTCCTAAATGAATTGCTGTTCCCAGCTAACAAGCCCCATCTACCCGGAAGTCTAAACTCATGAATTTGGGATTTTCAATCATATGCACTAGATTCCGACCATGCCATTCCCCTCTGCCCAGACATGAAGATGATATTTTTGCACCAGTGGTAAGAGGAGTTGTGAGCGTGAAGGTGTCTATAGTACATTAAGGCATCGAAAAATAAAACATCTCGGTCCATAGGCCTACCTTTGTCATAGGTATTGAAAGGTTTTATCAGTGAGTCGAAAAATGAATTGCGTAGTCGTAGTAGTTTTGGAGCAAAGAATATTAAAATCGAAGTGACTACTCTCCTTTGCGCATGCGTATTTTTTCCGGCTAGAATTGTCCTATTAAAATACTTGGTTTAGGAATCTGCTAAATGGTCTCAAAGTCTTTGTAAACTTGTAAATAAAGGATGTTATGTTTAAAAGAGGTGAGGATATCTTCAAGTAAACAGAAACCATCTAAAAAAAAAAACTTACATGTATAAAAAAACAAATTTGTCGTCAAAATTTCTCGATTGACTGAATCAAACATCTAAATGTATCAGGCCTCAGCCTTACAACTGTTGCCTGTGTATCGTGGCTATACCCAGCCTCAAATGTCAACTATATTACATTATAACCCGCCGCATAAGCAATTCTTGCAACAAATATCGTGTTTGCTTGCAAAAAACGGGCGATTAAATCATGCGCTTTTTCAATGGATGAATAGACGATGTGAAAAATATTGGGGATTTCTGAATTTTTTATACGATGCAAAAAACAATTTGCCTAAATTTAGTTGGTTTCTGAATGTCTGAAAAGAATTTTGAATAAGCCTTGATCGACCTTTTTGAAAACTTAAAAGTATTTTGAGAGAGAGAGAGATGACGCTAAATTGTGGATTCCTAATGATTTGCGCACTTCCGTCTAAATGATTCAATAGATGTCCGGAACACAGTTTGTCAACATATGTAGCATTAGACTGGGTACTGAAAGTAAAGGAATTTTAAAGATTTTTGGTCATTCGTTTTTATTTGTAACCATAAACTGCGCTCAATTATTCACAGTGTTATGATGCACCAGTATGGGAAAAAAAAGAACCTGATCCGCCGATGTGTTTAAACTTCTATAGCGAACTTAAGGTGGCCTTGGAGGCATATACAACTTTTGCCTTTTATATAATAGATATTTAAGGAATTTCCTCCAACATAATTAGGTATTACACGTCAAAATATTATGCGCCATACTTTGAAATTTCGACACCGACTTCATACTACCTTACTTTTTTAAATTAGCTTCCATAATATGTATCCTTGCAAGAACTGTCAAGGCAACATTTGTTTGATGTTTGGAGTTTTCATTCCTAAATGGATTACTGACCTTAGCTAACTGTCCTCATCTGCTTGGGGTTCGAACTCGGGACTTTTAGAGTTGGAAATCATACGCTCTCCTGCCCGACCACGCAATCCCTTAATATGAGTTGAGTTAACATATGTTGGGAAGGAGTGGTCTAACGGTAGAGAGCTGGACTGCTAACCTGTAAGTTTCGAGTTCGAATACGGGTTCAAGTCGGTAGACCGTCCCTGAGTCCACCCAACTCTGATGGGTACCTAACTCATGTTAGGGAAAGTAAAGGCGGCTGGGTATAGTGCTGACCACACTATCTCTTCATATGCCGAGGTCACAGAAACAAATGAACTCTACTTCACTTGCCCCAAAGACTGTCAGGTTTGAAAGGGAAACTTTAAGAATTGTTTGATGTTTAAACATGTTTTGTTTGTGTTGGATCTACATTGATGCAGAGTTGAAAAAGTTTAAATTCCTTTAATATTTTATACAGTAGTTGACCAAAGGAAATTGCATCTGACTAAGACATGTTTTCAATCATCGGTTGAGAAACAGCTTCATAATCTGGACAACGCAATATGAGATTTTCATCAACCGAAATATTGTCAGCAATAACAAATCAAATCTCACAGCACACATTTTATTTTATTTTATTTTTTTGCAAATTCAATATTATTTTTTTTTTAAACTGAAAGCATTATTTCGTTCGAGTAAAGAGATATTGAATAAAGTCATGAATGATTAATACATGATATTTATTTTAGAAAAATAAAAACAAAGTATTAGGATTTATAGTAAAAAAACAAATTTAATCACGACTAAAATAAATCTTGTAAAAACAGCTTGGAAAACAGGGTGAAAACCTGAACCATACAAAGGGAGACAATTCACACGATTAACAAGAGTTATCGGAATTACCCTACAATAATATATAGTGATATCCTTGGTTGTGCAACAATTTATTCACTCAGTCCGTGTAGACAGACGCTTGCAGCTTGTAGCATAAGTCAAGTTTAGAGCAGAAGTCGTTTCGTTGGATGGAAAATCAATAAACATGAAGATTTTTTTTTATATAAAAGATGGAAAGTTTAAACGTGGAGGCAATCTATAGATAAGTACTGAAGACAGCAAAAAAATTGTTTCAGTTTATAAGTTATGTGATTCATTTATAGTAGTTATACATGTCTGTGGGTAACACATAAACATATGGTAAACACATGATGAACATATAAACACATTTAAAATGATGAACAGAAATCACATAACATAGTAAACACATAAACACACACGACGTATTAAACGCATAAACACACAACCTAATTATCATATAAACCCACATAGTAAGTAAATACATGATAACACATAAACACATATGCCAAGGTGAAAACATAAACACTCAACATAATAACACATGAATATATTATGATAACACATAAACACACGTGACAAGGTTGACACATCAACACACATGACAAACATATATACACATCAACATCAAATGATGACAAAATTCACACATTGAAAGCCTGGCATAAAAACTCTTAAAATTATACACAAGTCAATAGGATACCACTTTCCATCATGTACTTACCAAGACAGTACTTAATGCACACACATATAAAAAAACATACACATATCCAATGATGGCAACAATTCACAAGCAAGCAAAATGCCTGATTTAACTATATTCTCTCGGCATGTGAAATCTTCATTATAACTCTAATGTTACTGGTCAATGAAATGTCCGATTTTGGACGAAGTTTCCGAGTAAGTGAAACGCCCAGTTCGACCAGAAGTCCCAGCAAGTTAGATGTTCAGTATTTGTGTACATTCTCAGGTAAATGTCTAATTTTTGAAAAAACATACCAAGCAAACAAAATGTCCAAATCTGTCCAGATTTTCCCCAGCAAGTGATATCTCCAGCATGTCTAAATCTACTGGTCAATGAAATGTCCGGTTTGGGACGAATTTTCCGAGTAAGTGAAATGTCCATTTCGAAAAGAATTTCCCAGCAAATTAGATACTCAGTATTTTTCTAAATTCTAAATTTTCTGCTTATTTTAGCCAAACATATAAATCTAACAAAATGACCAGCACTGACCAGATTTTTCCGGAAAGTAAGCTATCACGTTCGACCAGATTTCTCCGTCTAGTGACACCCCCCACCCCATCCCCACCCCCCCCCCCCCCACCCCCCACCCCTACACACACACGCCACATACCACCTAGCGTGTATGAATTATTCACTGCCCAGACCGACGCACCACCACCCCCTTCCCCCGCTACAGTCTCAATGGAACGCCCTTGTCCCTAGAATCTACTGGCCGACCTGACATCTAAGACAGGGAAAGGTCGCCGTGATTTCTGAAATAATAATCCCCAGACGCTTGACCGCGGATAAGTGTTGTTTTTTTTTAAGTCAGTTTACACGGGGTAGGAAGAGAATAAGTATGTTAAGATTTCTTTGAAGATTGGAGGGTCAGTAGCTTAGAATAGATGGTGTCTGGGTTTAACTGCATGAGTATTGTTTTGGTGATCTATGACCAGTAGCTTAGATAATGTCATGGTTTAACAATATAAGTACTGTTTTGATAATCCGAGGATCAGTAGCTTAGATAATGTCATGGTTTAACTATGTGAGTAATGTTTGATGATCTATGAATAATAGCTGAGATGTTGTATGGTCAGTAGTTTAAGTAAAGTCAGGGTTTAACAATATGAGTTCCGTTTTGATGACAAATGAGCAGTAGTTGAGATAGTGTCATGATTTAGCTTTATGAGTACTGTTTTGATTATCTGTAACAAGTAGCTTAGATGTTGTATGGTTAGCAGTTTAAGTATAGACAGGGTTTAACTATATGAAGATCATTTTGAAGATCTTTAATTAGTTAATTTATGTATAGTCATGTCAGTGGTTCAGATGTTTTGGGTACATCTTTCACCACATTAAGTGATGTTATGTTTTTTATAGGAGCAGAAAGGAATTAGACAAATACAGTGACCCGAACACAGTTCATTATAATTATCAAAACAAGCACAAACATATTGTAAAGCACAATGACCAATTTAAGTCAAATATATTTAACTACTTAAGGAACTAATAATAATTAGTAATTTCAACACTTGTACAAATTATAACTAGGCCAACCGCAAAGTGCAATGGATCAATTCCAGAACAAGACCACCAAATGGCAAATGCAATAATCTTCACCAGGGCAAATACATTGGACAACTTAATGAGCCGCATGCTGATTAACACAGTGACAAACATAATTAGCCTTTCAGTGGTCTAAATGAGGGATCTCCAAACTACGGCCCGTGGGCCGGATGCGGCCCGCGAGGTCCTCTCATTCAGCCCTCGTAGATCTTTGTGTCCACGGAAAAAATTGTTTGTTGTAGGTGGCTGCGAAAAAAATGCCACCCCAATGAGATGCCTTGAAGAAACTCTGGCCCCCGAACTTATATTTGATAGTTAATGCGGCCCTCGGGCTGAAAAGTTTGGAGATCCCTGGTCTAAAGTCTAAGCAATGAGCAGAGAATTAGCAAGACTATGGCCTAAACATGATAGCCAGTGCTGGCGCCAGGTTATTTAGCGCCCTAGGCAAAACTTATTAAAAGCGCCCCCCCCCCCCCACCCAAAAATTTTTTCCGTGCCTCTGTATTATCAGAGGCGTAGCGGGGACAAACTTTCGATTTGCACCCTCCTCAAAGTTTCGATGTGCCCCCCCCCTCAAACTTTCAATTTGTTTTTCCAACCCATTTGGCGCCCCCCCCTACGGACAGCGCCCTAGGCGACCGCCTAGTTCGCCTCTTAGGTAGCGCCGGCCCTGATGTTAACAGATAGTATCCCGCGCTGGACGGGATGGTCGAATGGTGCCTGAGTCCACCCAGCTCTAACGGGTACCTGACTCACATTATGGAAGCAAAGGCGGCTAGGCTTGGTGCTGACAACACTATCTCTCACCGCGGCCATCAAAACAGATGAACTATACTTAATCTGCCCTATATGTCTTGGATACGAAATGGAATTTTTTTTTACCAAAAGCAATAAGTCGCAAGATGGTAAATACATTGACCAGAAACCTGACCAATACACTGACCAACACACTCACCAACATAGTGACCGACATTCTGACCAACATACTGATCAACATACTAACCAACACATTGACAAACACACTGACCAAAACACTATCCAATAAACTGACCAACATACTAACCAACACACTGACCAACATATTGACCAACACACTGACCAACACACTGACCAACATATTGACCAACACACTGACAAACACACTATTCAACACACTGACCAACACACTAGCCCACACCCTAACAAACATACTGACCATCACACTATCCCACACTCTAAACAACACACCGATACCAATACACTGACTAACATAATGAAATGCACACAGCAGAAGAATGTAAAAGAATCAGATTTATGCAACACGAGATTCGTAAATTCAAGCACACTTAAAAACCACATAGACCACTCCACAAAGCACCTACCCATTCTACACCATAAACCCTGGCTGAAAATTCAAACAATATGTTCTCATCTTGCTAACTCCTACCCAACTAAGCATGAAATCACAACCTCTGTTCACTAGTTTCCAATCCCGAACGTTTGATTAAACTTCAGTTACAGTAATCAAATGGCAATGAACACCCCAACAAAAAATAATACATCAGCCCATGCGCGATGCACATATCAAAGCACATTGACTAGCTGTAAGGCGTTGCTTTACTGATGATTGCTTTTTTAAAAAAAAAACTTTTTGATAATTGGAATTTAATCTCCGAGTATTTCTGTGATTGCTATGCACTGATTGCATTTATTTGTGGATGTGGCAGGGATGGAGTTTGACGATGAGGGTGATGGTGCTTATAACAGGATTAAGAGGTGGGGGAGATGTGGTGAAGTGCCTTTTAAGATTGGGCAGATGAAGAGATGAAATAAGATGACCACTGGTCAGTCATGGGGAAACAACCAAGAAAAAAATGTGCGTGTGTGTGTGTGTGTGTGTGCATGCGTGCGTGCGTGCGTGCGTGTGTGTATGTGTGTATGTGTGTGTGTGTGTGAGTGTGTGTGTGTGTGTGTGTTTTTGTGTGTGTGTTTGTGTGTGTATGTGTGTGTGTGTGTGTGTGTGTGTGTGTGTGTGTGTGTGTGTGTGTGTAAAAGATAATGGCGTATTGGGTGGTGAGAGAAGTAAGGATTAAATAAATCAGTTATTTATTATGTTGTCGTTAGACTGCTAATCCGTAAGTCTCGAGTTCGAATCCGGGTTTAAGTCAGTAGACCGTCCCATAGTCCACACATAAGGTCTGAAGGATACCTAACTCACGTTAAGGGAGGAAGTATAGGCTGCTGGGCATAGTGCTGACCACACAATCCATTCGTATGCCGAGGTGACAAAAACAGGTGAACTCTACTTCACTTCCCTCAGGGACTGTCAGAAACGATAGTTGAACTTGTACCATGAAGTGTTACTGTTTTTTACCTGATTTCGAACAAAGAAGAGATTTGTGTAAGCCAACCACCTTCTCATAATTAGAGTAAAGTCATGTATCCATAAGTTGAAGGGATGCAGACACATAAATACACACACATATATATACACACACGCACGAACGCACGTACGCACCCACATACACCCGCACACACACACGCTTACACAACCAAATACACGCATACAGAAGTCCTAAATTCTAGTTGAATTCGAACTCGAGACTTAACGTTCCTAAGCTAATGTACAACCACGCTACCAGTGTTTCTTCGTGACATTTTTCTCGGGGGCAAAGGGGGCACTTGAAATTTTCAGGAGGGTGACTTAAATTTTCGGAGAAGCGGGCACTGGTAAAAGTATATATTTTATATATAAATTCTGTTTCGTTAAGGGGGGGGGGCGATATACGTTTTTCCGCCTACCCCCCCCCCCCCCCTGATGCCTGAAAAGATGCCTGAAAGAAATTCATAATAAGTAATAAGAATAAGTAACCATAGACTCTTTCATTTACAATGTGAATTCACACAAACCTGCGCTTTACTAGATGATGAGGTATCTCCGAGCTTTTATGCTCATATTTTTACAGGAGCGGGTTATATAAGCTAGCACAGAATAATCCAGGTAGATTAGATGTGATTAACGTTTAACAGGCGGCTGAGTGCATGTACAGGTAAAAACAAAATGGCTAATTAATTTTTTAACAGGTGTGTGTTGGGAGATTAAACAGGTGGTGATGTATGTTAGGTTGGGTGTTGTGGGGTGTTGAGGGTTATTTGGTTGCTGTGGGTGTGTTGCTGTGTGTTGTGAGGTGTTGTGGGGGGTGTGACCAGTTCTGCAAAAGACCTGGTCATCTTGTCAAGGACTGTTACAAACGTCGTCAATATAACAGAGAGGTGGTGCGTACTTCTGCGCACTATGCTCTATCCCCTCAAGCAGCCAGTTCAACTATGAACTCTAGAATTCTAAAGGACTCTAACCCTAAGTGTCCGCAAGAAGGTAGTCAAGTCTCCACACATTATGTGCAGTCACATTTTGACTGTTCACGCCACCATCCAGTTTCTTCCGAGTCTACCGATCTCGAGGGATCGAGAAAAGTTGACTTTTCATCTTTTATTGCCGAAGCCATCATTAGCAAACCAGGTGATCCGTTGTCTCAGCGGAATATCACCGTCCTAAGAGACACAGGAGCGTCACAATCACTTCTTTTGAAAAGTTCAATGGACATTACACCAGAGACGAACACCGGAAATATTTCCATTATCCAGGGAGTGGGGACAAAATCTACTGTCGTCCCTCTACACAAGTTTGCCCTGAAACATCATCTCGTCGAAGGTGAAGTCATTTTAGGTGTGATAGATAGTATTCCTGTCCCAGGAGTACACCTACTTCTAGGGAATGACCTTGCGGGAAGCAAAGTATACCCCTGTACGGTTTCAGACCCTTTGTCAACAGTTCCAGATAATGATAATGAACTGTATCCTGCATGTGCGGTGACAAGAAGCCAAACCAAACAATTGGCTGACACAACGTCTGAACCACACCTACCATCATCGTCAAGAAATTCGACTCCCAAACTGGAGTCTATGCTTCCAGAGAATACAAGCCTGGGCTTACCCCTGAGAATATCCCAGGAAGACATCATTAAAGCTCAACAAGTCGACGCGGAACTCAAAGCAATGGTCGAAAATTCTCTCTCATCTGACGATGGGGAATATTTCTCCGAGAACGGCCTCTTCTTTCGTCGCTCTGTACCAGTGGATGCCTCTCCAGCCGAACCATGGTTGGGTAAAAACCAGCTGTGGGTCCCTCCACCTTATCGGCATGAAATACTGAAACTGGCACATGACCATCCAATGTCAGCGCACCCAGGAGTCACTAAAACGACGGCGAAGATCAAAGAACTGTTCTTTTGGCCCAAAATGAGAAATGATGTGTCGCGTTACTGTAAAAGTTGCACGAACTGTCAGTTGGCCGGAAAGCCAAACCAGAAAATTCCTAAGGCCCCTTTGAGTCCGATTCCTGTATTAGAAGAACCTTTTTCTAAAATCGTCATGGACTGTGTAGGTCCCTTGCCTAAAACCAAGGCGGGCAACGAGTACCTACTTACCTTTATGTGTTCAAGTACCCGTTTTCCCGAGGCGATTCCCTTACGGAACATTAAGGCAAAGACTGTAGTCAGAGCCATGACCCGGTTCTTCACTACCTTTGGATTACCTAGAATCGTGCAAACAGATCAAGGCAGCAACTTCACCAGTCACCATTTTCAGGAAGCACTAGCCAAGCTAGGCGTTACCCACATCACCAGCTCAGCCTACCACCCTCAGTCTCAAGGCGTACTTGAGAGGTTCCACCAAACCCTCAAAACCATGCTAAGAACATTCGCTAATAGTAACACCCAATGGGATGAGTCTGTTCCTTGGATTATTTTCGCCGCGAGGGACTGTGTCCAGGACTCTTTAGGCTACTCGCCTTTTCAACTTGTGTTTGGACATTCTGTCCGTGGTCCCCTGAAGCTGATACACGAACGTTGGACAGGTACCAGTGATCATCCAGTGGAAAACTTTGACGATTTTCACGTTCGACTGAAAGCTGTGTGCGAAATGGCTCACAAGAACTTAAGAAAGGCCCAAGTGAGAATGAAAGGACTGTATGATAAGAGTTCTTGTAAACGAACATTCAATCCAGGCGACAAAGTTCTTGTGCTAGTGCCTAATCTGAACAATGCGTTATCCTTGAGATATTGTGAACCCTTTACTGTGCATTCAAAATTAAGTGATTTGAACTATGTTGTCAATACGCCCGACAGAAGAAAGAAACAGACAGTGTATCATGTTAACTCACTGAAAAAGTATTATGATAATTGTAATAATTTTCATTCCACAGCTAAAATTACTTTACCTGTATGTTCAAATGTTTCTGATGATGTGATACATGATAAATTGAAACCCCCAAAATTGGTAAATTCTTCCTTTTTAGATAATTTGAATGTCCACCTTATACATTTGTCCACAGAGGAAAGCCATAGATTGTCTCAGTTATTTGAGACATTTCCCTCTATTTTTGGGGATGTCCCCAAAGAAGCGAAGGTTCCACCTCATGATGTAGACGTAGGTGACGCAAAACCCATCAAACAACACCCCTATAGAGTTAATCCGGAAAAAGCTGCTTTGATAAAAGATGAAATTGATTATATGCTCAAGAATGATATCATTGAGCCCAGTTTCAGCAACTGGAGTTCCCCATGTCTCCTAGTCCCGAAAGACGGTGGATCTTTCAGGTTTGTGACCGACTTTAGGAAGGTAAATGCGCTCACCAAAGCTGATTCCTATCCATTACCTCGAATAGAAGACGTTATTGATAAAGTTGGTCAGGCTAAGATAATTTCCAAAATTGATTTACTTTCAGGATACTGGCAAATCCCCTTATCTGACCGTGCAAAAGAAATATCTGCTTTTGTAACCCCTAATGGTTTTTATAGATACAAACGTATGCCCTTTGGTATGCGAAATGCTGGTCAAACTTTCCAGAGGGTCATTAACTCTGTCATTGCTGACGTAGACCAATGTGAGGCCTACATAGATGATATAGTTGTATTTTCTAATACTTTTGACGAACATATTGTTCAGTTGACTAACCTTTTTAGAAAATTGTCTGAAGTGAATTTTACTGTAAACTTACATAAAAGTAATTCCTGTAAAGCTTCAATTACCTATTTGGGTTATCAAGTGGAAACGAACCAAGTTTGGCCCATTGAAGCTAAAGTAGATGCTATTGTAAAGTTACCACCTCCCAAAAATTGTAAAGAAATCAAAAAGTTCCTTGGGATGGCTGGTTACTATAGGCGGTTCTGTCAAAACTTTTCAGCTGTTGCTGAACCTCTTACTGCATTATTGAAAAAGGGTGTTGAGTTTGAATGGTCAAATAAATGTCATGAAGCCTTTTTAACCATTAAGTCATTTTTATCTAATGCTCCTGTTATGGCTGCCCCTGAAATTTACCTCTAAGTTAGGACAGACAAATCAAAGAATATTGAGATGGTGTTTATATTTCCAAAATTTTAATCTGGAAATTTCACACATTAAGGGTAGTGATAATGTTGTGGCTGATTGTTTGTCAAGGATGTAAAATCTTATTGCACACATTGATCATGTGACATGTTTTGTGGTTCATTAAGACCATACACAAGTGTTGTGTTTTCACATGAAAATGAGTGGTATGATTTTTGATTTTTTTCAAAATTCCAATCCTGTTGAATATTTTGTTTATTTTCAGGTGAACCTTAATTAAAGGTGGTTTTTGATTATATGTAATCTTTTATAATAATATGTCTCATATGACTTAATTGATATTGTAGCTAGTCATTGAAATAAAGGTCTTACCCTGGCGGGTTTACCACTTTTAATATCTACATGGAAATATTGTAATACCCTTTTCTGAGGGATTTTGATGTATAATTACGTTTTGAAGGGTTACTTCCCTTTCACCAATTGTAAAAGTTTGAGTTACTTCCCTTTTATGTTCAGGGATATTTTCATCTGGTATTATGATTTTGGTTGCCTACATTTGTAAAACATTTTTTTTATTTGCATTGCCAGATTGGTTCCTTATGTATGTTTTGTGGAACCTATCTGTCACTTCCAAAAAGGGAGGGGATGTGACCTACTTAGGTCGGGTAATGTTTTATTTTGACATTGTATAATACCTTATATGGAATGATGGTGCAACTATCTGGGGTTTTTCCACTGAATTATTAAGGTGTCTAGGACCCAGAAATTTTCCATTGAGATCTGATTGAATGATTCTGGTCAGATGACTATCCCAACCAATGGCTACATGAGTTGAGGATAACCTCCCCTGTCGCAGAAGTCTTTAACTGCACCGCACACTCGCCACACGTGGCAGTTTACCTTGATCAGGCAGTCTTCCTTGATTAAGCGGTCTATTAGGACCAAGCCGTCCATATTGTCCGGCAATAGATTCTGACCATTTGAACGTGAGAAAACTTAAGTCCTGTGTGTGCTATGCTTTCTTAAGTTGATTTAGTCTTCTAGTATAATATTACTTGTCGCCAAGTGATTCTTGAAGCTATAGCAGTGTTGTGTGGCCGGTGGCTATTTTTATACAGTGTTGAAATCTGTGATAGTGTTTTTTCTTACATTTTGTAAGTTGGGTTTTGATATTTTATACATTAAATATTTTATCTAGTTTAACCTTGTGTTCTACCACAACTGTGTTCGCTTATTAAAGGTTGTATGCAGATTGGATGAGTGTTAATTTCAATAGTATCACTAGTTTTCCCTAGACATCGAATTCGAGCCCTAGTGTGTCGATTGTGTTAGTGTTCATCCATTTAGGCTTTAATTCATTTGCATATTACCCCGAAAAAAGAATCCGGGGACGTTCACCTTCTATCTGGCTGATAGATAGGTAAACGTTACAGGGGTGTATTTAGGTGTTGTGGGATGTTGTGGGGTGTAGTGGGCTCTAGTGGGGTGTAGTGGGGTGTTGTGTGGTGTTGCGGGGTGTATTTGGGTATTGTGGGGTGTTGTGGGTTGTATTTGTGTGTTGTGGGGTGTTGTGGTATGTATTTGGATGTTGTGGGGTGTTGTGGGGTGTATTTGGCTCTTGTGGGGTGTTGCGGGGTGTATTTGTGTGTTGTGGGGTGTATTTGGCTATTTTGAGTATTGTGAGGGGTGTGGTTGGATACTTTGGGGTGTTTTATGGTGTTGTGGGGAGTAGTTTGGTGTTACGTGTTGCTGTCAATTGTTGAATGGTATTGTGGGATGTTGTGGTGTGAATATAATTTATATTGTACGATGTTGTATAATTTAAGATGTTGTGCTTTTTTCATGTGGTTCTACACGTCTTGTATGCATGTTTCATTGATTTTGTATTCATATGTGTTTGATTTTATATGGCATGTACGTATGTTTGTATTTAGTTTTTATGTGTGTTTTGATTATCTTATTTTAGGTCAGTGGTTCTTAACGGAGGTTGGGTGGATGTCAAGTAACTCACCAGACTCATAAGTTACGATCGGATTTTGTCAGTGCGAGCTATGGCAGTATTAAGAAGGTTTCGGTGAATGCGCATATAATAGAGCTGGGGTACGGTACTTCTAAAAAGTTAAGAACCTCTATTTTAGATGTATGTGTTTTTGCAATTTGTATCTTTTTTTTAAAAAACAATTGTGTGAATGCATGTTCGAGTATATCTAGTAGGTATCTGTTATAATAAATGCTCGTTCTTCTTCTTCTTATCCTTTGTTCTTAATTTTAGTGTTGGAAGGTATCCCTTCTTTTCTTTTAGATTTGCTTCCATAGCCTTTGTGGAACCAAGAACAAACTACAGTTGTTTGATTTTGGGGTTGTCTCTCCTATAAGAGTGACTGTACCTAGCTAACGAGCCTCATCTGCCCGAGGGTTCGAACTCGAAACTTCTCGGTTTAGCAACCATGGGCTTTACCGACTAGACCAGCCGACCCCTAACGTTCGTACGATCTGTTGTATTGTGGACAATAAACTTGAGAAGTCGGTGAAGACGTGTTGTGTATTCTAGACAAGTAGTAACATTTATTGTCAGACAGACAGAAGTATGTGTTTCGGCGACAGATGTAAAGTGTTAGAGCGGAGAAGCCTAATGGCAGAAGCAGAGTTGCGGAGAGGCAGACATTACGCGGCTCTTTATATCCTCTCCACGCCTTAAATAAAACACGGATGTCTAAAGTGTCATTGAGTTCACCCAGCTCTAATAAGTACCTTTCATTACTCTCAGAGTGATTCGCTATACATAATTAATGATCTTGACGATTTGTCCTTCACTGTAATGTCGCAATTAGATGGTTCAGCATTGGGAAGTGCGATCGTACTTTAAGTGAGTACTAATATTAAAGTGAGTAGAGCTCTCTTTCAAACACGACGGTCCACGGGGACAAGTGAAGTAGAGTTTATCTACTTCTGTGACCTACGCATATGAAGGAATAATATGGTAAGAACTACGGCTATTCGCCTTTACATTCTCCAACGTGAGTCAGGTACCCATTAGAGCTGGGTGAACTCAAGGACGTGCTACCGTCTTGAACCCAGATTTGAACTACAAAATGCTGACCACACTATCTCTTCATTAGCCGAGGTCACAAAAATAGGTGAACTCTACTTCACTTGCCCCATAGAGGGGGAACTTTACACCTTGTACTCAGCATGGTCCTTGTTATAATTTGAGAGTCCAACCACTTCTTGTTTTATATTGATATACTTTTTTTTTGTTTTTCATCTCGTTTTGATGTGGTAAATTGGGAATATTTGGCTGCTTTGACATTCCCCCCATTTTAGCAAGCCAACCCACATTCTAATTCTGGGTATGTGGGTGTACCCTTGAATCCACTGTAGCACTGTATAGCTGCTATGTTTCAATTATTCAAAGACTCTCGTGAGCTATTGGATATAAGAAGATTCTGTTTTTTCCGAAATGTTTTCATCTTCATATTATCAAGCAGATATTCACAATACCAGTATATATTTTTATACAAACTTTTTTTTGTAATCTACAAGAGTATCTGCATGTCATCCCCATCCTTTCTCTTACTTTCTCCTGTTCAATATCACTCTTTTTTGTTTCGCTGTTTCTCTCTAAACAACGCCATGAAACTTTCACGTTTACATTGGAGGGGTGGGGGGGGGGTACATTTTTCCCCGCTTTGGGGATCGTTGAAGACGTGATTGATGCACCTTCTCGTCTTCCGTCTGCCTCATCCATTATAGCTGAATGCACGTGGCCGTAATGATTAATTAAAGCCAACACAAATTTGGCCTGATTCCTTTATCCTAGCTCACTTTTTTAAAAATGTGTGTTGTGTGTTTTTTTTATTTTATTGTATTGCCCATTAATACAGACACCGTACTTTGGTATCTTTCGACTAGTTATAAGGTAGCCTGTTCATTCAAATTGGGATTTATTCAATTCAAAAATTTTGAACATGCATTGGTCAATATTGTTTTTTATATATTAAAGAGTAGACAAATAACAAAGAAATACCACGGCTATTCAATAATTTAATATTCAGGGATTCTGAAATTTCTAAATGAAATTATTAACCATTAATACCGACACGACACTTTGGTAGCTCTATGTTCATTCAATTTGGGATCCATTGAACTCAAAAGTTTGAATTTTCCACTACATCAGTCAATTATTTTGTTGATATATTAAAGTGTGGAGAAATAAAAAAAAAATATATCACGGCTATTTAATGGCTTAATTATTCAAGGATTAGGAAAAATTCTAAACTAATTTTTTTTTTAAAGTTACATAATATTTTCAGATGAATAACGATTAATTAAAATATGCTTCGTTACATATGTAATTAAATTAGCAACGCGTCTCGTGCATAACGAGAAACTTTAATTAAAACGTCAGTTCAAAAAAATTGTTGAAATTATTTTATGGGTTCTGATTGAGTAGCGTTTGATGGGTTCGTTATGTAGGCATCAAATATCTGCAGAAAGGTAATATCAAGGATAATGTAATGTCTGCTGGAGTCTTCTTATTGCAATATCCGCTAACTTTTTTATTAAGAGGGTTGCGTGGTTGTTTTGTTATGAATTGCTTATGTTCGGGATTAGATATTTGTTTCGGTGCAAGATGGCAGCGTTAACATATGCATGCATACATAGAAACATATGATAAGTATAGAAATGTGTATATATATATATATATATATAATATATATATATATATATATATATATATATATATATATATATATATATATATATATATATATATATGTGTGTGTGTGTGTGTGTGTGTGTGCGTGTGTGTAAGCGCGCGTGTGTTTGTGTGCGTGTGTTTGTGCGTGTGTGTGTGTGAAAAAAAGTTACTTTTTAAAAAGTCCACTATAATGAAATGTTTTAATTGGTTATCAGAATTTTTAAAATATATCAATAAGCTATAATATTGCGATTTCTTTAAAACAAAAAAACAACTCTATCAAGGAAGGGGGTGTTGTTGCGCCCACAACACCCCCGAGATCCGCATTGATGTTTTTTGTGTATCATGGATGATTACCAGTGTGTTCTTGTGTGTAAGTAATGAGCGTGATACGTTGTTATTCGCCGCTTGATATGTCTGCTATTCTACCAGTCTGCTTTCTGGGCCTACTAATACATTTTTAAACATAAAATGTCTGTCCAAATTATCGTCCCTAGTGCCGAATATCAGTGTTAGATATGATTTCATCTAAATTTATGAGCAGGACGGACGATGCCATTAGAAATCTGCAAGCGAACAAAGTTAGTAATAAATATGAGGGATGACTTCACTATTACTGGACGCTCTCCGATAACTTTCATCATTGCGGTTAAATTCATGGGTTTTTCCTTTCTCAAAGTGAATTCAACGTCTGTCTGGAGAGGGGGGGGGGGGTGGGGGGGGGGAGGGGGAACAGGCCAGTCCGCCCAAGTCTTTGACCAGTCGACCAGTGGCCATTAACTAGTCATCAATACATCGGCCAGCCGGCTTTGTCAGGAGCTGGTTGTGGCCCTTTTCATTGAAGGGAGTTAATCAAAGACTGAGATGCATCCTGCAGTAATTCAATAGAGAATACTGCGTGGTTGTTTTTTTTTACTTTCTCGTATATACGAAGTATAGAGAAAGTCTTGTAATCGTGCAAAAAAAAAAAAAATCGAGATTTTTGCAAATCTCGACGTTTTGCATCTCACTGATACGGAAAAACATAATTTTGCAATCTTGTCCGTATGTCTGTGTGTCTGTGTGTGTGTCTGTGTGTGTGTGTGTCCGTGTGTAAACACGATAACTTGAGTACCGTTACAGCTAGGTTGATGAAATTTCATATATAAGTATTTTATCAAAATCGTAGATCCGTATCAACTTTTGAGCGATTTCCGACAACCGGAAGTGGTACTTTTTCTACTTTGAATTTTTCAAAAGCCTATAACTTGAGTACTATTTCAGATAGATAAATTAAATTTCACATGTAAGTAAAAGATCTAATTCTCTACCTTCTGTTAAATTTTGAGTAATTTCCGTTGACCGGAAGTAGTAATTTACGCTACTTCCGATTTCTCAAAAAACTAATGTAAATTTTTAAAGTACTAATAATATTGCGCACTATTATGCGCTTTTTTATTCGCGTTCACTTGGTGTGCAATTAATTTGTCTACGAGATTTTATTCTATTTTTAAAACTTTAAGTATTTAAAATGGATTAAAAATCATGTCTAGAAGTCTATAGCCCGAGTTCCCATCCCCTGTTATTTTATATAAGAATATTCGAGAAAGTTTAGGGGAGATCACTCCCGGTTTATTTCTTCTTACAAGGCTAACAAAACTGTCACAAATTAAAGACACATGTTTTTTTTTTACAAAGCAACAAATTTAACTTACGTAATAACTAGTCTACTTTATTATTGTTTATTTTTTTTTAAGAAAACATCTTAACTCGGTCAATCACAACATTTTCATGTCCTGTTAAAAACTGCTCATCAGTGGTGGATAGAATTGAGGGGCTGATACGATTTTAGCCAGGGCCCTACACATTTCAGTGCCCTGAAAAAATGACTACAGTTTAAACAAATCAGACAGCGATCATATCGGCCCAAAATTTTGTAACAGATTAAAAGTGTTGTCAGATACAGTTCATGTGCTACATCTTTCACTTAGTTCTCAAAGATTTTTTTTTTTAAATCAGGGACCCGAACGATTTATACTTTCGGCGTCTAGAAGGTTCATCAATGAGGAGCCTGCCTTGACGATATTCAAGTCAGGGGCGCGAAAAATGGTTCGTTTAAAAGTTTGTTTAATCCGCATTTACTGTCTAGTGTGACGAATAAAAATTATGAAAGATACGAACGTTTTTGAAAAGTTGATAATCAAATGCAACTGACGCCCTACGTATAACGTGAGGGAAGAAGAAGGAAAAAAATTAGAAAAGACGGAGTAAGACTAAGTGGTAATTTTTTTAGTTTAAAACTGCTTAGGCTACTTAAACAGTAGGGTAAACATTTCCATTCGAACTTACATAAAATAAAAATGCCACCCACTCTTTTAATGATCTCTTCAACAACCAATCCAACAACGCCCCTGCCCCCCACCCAACTACCCCCCTCCCACCCACCAATGACGCTCATTAGCACAGCGCGCCCGTCAGGACTTTTCAATTGACAGCCAACAACGAACTGCACTTCTCCACTGACAGCTCACTTGTGGCGACTGGGAGAAATGGACAAAATTGTCCCCGGCGACATCTGCGTCACGGATAATGGACATTACTTTTCTTACCAAACGTGATGCTGAATTTATGTCGACAAAATATGTTGGTCTGTACAGTAGAGAATACATAGTCCAACAAGTAGCCTACATAAATTGGCTAATACTTTCATTATCAGAATATATATATATATATATATATATATATATATATATATATATATATATATGTATGTATATATATATATATATATATATATATATATATATATATATATATATATATATATATATATATATATATATATATATTTATTTATTTATTTATTTATTTATTTATTTATTTATACCTATATTATCACAATACAGAATATATGTAGAGCTATGTCTATAAAATACAGAAATCATAAATAGAGCAATACTTTACTGCACAAAATCTCGGCAAACAACTTTCATAAGTAGAATATATTAAAAAACACATTTGACATATACACGTCTCCATATATTTAAAAAAAAAGCTCCATGTGAGAGGTGAAGTAGAGTTTATCCACGCTTTTTTTTATCAACGCAGTTTATGTTCAGCCCTTTTAAACGTTCTCTGAATATAGCCAGGTACCTATTACAGCTGGGTTGACTCATTTGCGTCCTACAGACTCTAGTTCATGATTTGAAATCCAGACCTCAGCGCTAGTAAGCGAGTGCTCTACCACTTTATCTCTATTAACAAGAAATAAACAAGTAACATATCCCTCCCCAATCTCACCCCCACCCCCCCCCCCTATTGGAAAGTATCTAGAACACCCCCCCCCCCCCCATCGTCTGTTAACGTGGTACCATATAATCGGTCAAGCTATTAGATATTTAGTACACCACTGAGCTCACTCAGCTGAAATAAGTACCCAGTAATTGCAATAGAAAAAAAAAACGTTTCAACCAACCCAGTACTAAAACCCGGGCATATTGCGGTCAAAGAAAGACATAGACGTATTTTAATTCCCCTGCACTACAAACATCCAAGTATTGAAAAGACCATTACTCAGATCACAATTCTTCACGTGACCAGAAAAAAAAACTGACCTTCCTTAAGTGTATTTTAAAAAAAAAACAGCCGCCCACGTGATCTCATCAGACTTCCAAACTCGCTTTTCTATTGGTTAACCATATCACGTGGGTGTTACTTAGGTCAACCGGAAACAGATACTCGAGCGTTGGTCTGACGTCATGGATCTAGCAGCAGTGGGGTTCAAACAAGGACCAGAGTATTTGGTTGAAACACACACGAGACGTGAATTTCCGTTTTGAAACTCCAGCTTTTTATTCAAAGATTATTCGTAAAGCTCCGCGAAGCATACGCGTAAATAAACCAGCTTTATAAAGATGACAACTATTAATCGCAATCTTCTTTTAAATCGTATGTTGTTGATAACTTTTTTATTTAAAAGGCTGGAAATTTATGTTTCCTGCGTTTACGAAGATCAAACAACGCACATTTTAAATGTTCTAATGCCTGTAAAAAAAAAAAAAAAAAAAAGAACAACAACTCTCGATTATTTCTAACGTGTGGGATTATGGGACTTTGGGAGTTCATCAGACCTTATGACGTAGACCAGAAACTTCTCTGACAAACTTTAAATTTTAAAAAAAATTATTTGAAACGTTGATAAAAAAAATTGTGTTGACCATTTTTTTTTTACCACCACACACGTGAAACAACAGCCACTCATGTGATTCGTCCTCGGAGAAATCACATAAATAATTCAACAGTTTCTCTTGTTGTTGAAATGTGACCACCCCCCACCCTCTACCCCACACCCACTCTACCCCCAGCCCCTCTTGTCACAAGGTGTCACACGCTACGAGAGACCCACACCTCTGGTCACGTGTTCAATGTCTTGTTATTTTATTTTAATACGCGAAGGGAATTGTAACAAGGACCAGGTTTTACGTTAATCAATGGGTCAAAGGTCAATGAACTTTTGTTCTGCGTTGTTTTCAGGTATCAGATAAAGTTCACTCATTATAAATTCAAAAGTAGACATATATATATATATATATACACATATATATACATATATATATATATAAATATATATATATATACATATATATATATATATATATATATATATATATATATATATATATATATATATATATATATATATATATATATATACACACATATATATATATATATATATATATATATATATATATATATATATATATATATATATATATATATATATTAATTTATATATATACATAAAAACCACTAAATTTACCAATTACAGGTAACCAGTAGCAACATTTCCCACATACACATATTTACACAGCCGATTCTATACAATATTCTACACAACACTCACACAAGAAATGTTTGTATATACTACATCCCATTTATACATTCCACATTCCCTATACCTAACCTATTCATACCAATCACTTCTCACTAACCACACCACATCCCACTCCAACACCAACCTTACACGTTACACCTACACCACTCCTATGTCACATTCTAAAAACGACAATTCAAACACCAAGTTCTATTCCCCTCACTACTTAACTCATACTACTGCTCCTTCACATAACATTCCCCCACACAACTTTTACCTAAATATTATTCCCCTAAAACCTCATTCCCCACAACACTTCACACCCCCAAACCCCAAAAAAATGACATTCCCCACATCTACCTCACATCTCTATCACATCCCACGCACACATTTCGCCACATCATTCAAGAAAAAAACGCACCATTCAGGAATAACTCTTATTTAAAAAAATAAAAACAGCACCATTCAGGAATAACTCATTATTCAAGATAAAAAAAAACACCATTTAGGAATAGCTCATCAGTCACCTTGCAAAAAAGGGTCACCAAATACTCACCATCAGGGGACACAATTACTTGAAATCCATTTCCGGAAGTGACCATGTGTCTTATGGGGAGGCTATCTGGCACCGAGATGGATAGGACGCTAAAGATAAACCCACGAAGGTCAATGAGACGTTCCCCCCAGCGTGTAAAACTGTAGAGAGTTATCGGACTTGTTTGGGCTATTTTTCAGGGGGCTTACAGTTCATCTCAAGTGCAGATTTTAAGCTCCCTTGATCGAAATAATTTTTTAGCAACAAAGAGTTTTGTTTACATTTCATTACACAGAGATTTCTATTCTGTTGTTCTTTTATTTGTTTTTGTTTTTGTTTTCTTTCTTTTAAAATGTTTTAGTGTGTTTTTTATTACTACCTGATTAACACCGATTTCTGAATCTCATTTAATGATTACATATTTCTGTAGCTTTCACATTTTCTTATATTTTTTTAGGCATATACACGTTAATACACATATGCATACATATGTATATATGTTTGTGTGACAATATTATATATCCATGGATGTATGTATATATATATATATATATATATATATATATATATATATATATATATATAGAGAGAGAGAGAGAGAGAGAGAGGCTATATATATATATATATATATATATATATATATATATAGAGAGAGAGAGAGAGAGAGAGAGAGAGAGAGAGAGAGAGAGAGAGAGAGAGAAGAAAGAGAGAAAGAAAGAGAGAAAGAGAGAGAGGGGGGTGAGAAAGAGGCAATCTATATTTTTTGTAGTACATTTCATAATCATTTATTTAAATTTCCCCCCCCCCCCCCTCCCCAGCTAGGCCCTATATTTAAATTTCCAAAGTACAAAATCAATTATTTTCATGTGAAATGTATCAGCCTACACAAGCAGCTAAGCTCGGACAAGCTCAATGTGTGTGAAAAATACTCGTTGTCTATATAGCTAATTTATGGTTATAAGAAATAAATAAGAAAAAGAATATTTTATGCTAAAATCTAGGTTGATATTTGACCACACTATGCCATGTGTATGCCAAGCTAACCAACATTATTATACAATCTACTTTGTCTACCCTCTTGCTCATTGAGTTATCATAAACTGTAACATTATATGGCTGGATAGTTTTAATATTGGCTCGTTTGCTGATCCTCCAAGCAACAGCAGTGAATGTAAACAGCAACAGAACAACAATATATTCTGCGAATATAAGGCACTCAGGACTAGAACTATGCTAATTATATACATAGAGGCTTGTTACCAAAGCTACGTGGCAAATTTAGTGGTTCGTTACCATAGCAACTTAGTAATATTATGGCAATATTATTGGTTCGTTAACATTGCAGCTTAGTAATATTAGAGATATTGGATATCTTTTGCCCATGGCAATATTAGATGTTCGTTACCATAGAAACTTAGTAATATTAAAGGTTTCTTTTACCGTATCAACCTGACTATATTTGAGATTTGTAACCATGGCAACAGGACAGTATTAGACTTGGGAAAATACAGCGCTCTTTTGCTTACAACATATTCTGTCTATATTTCTGAAATCAGGCTTAAATCCCCATCTAAATTTCATGAAGAGTGGTTCAAGCGTGAGGAATTGTACTGAGCAGGAGGTCACGGAAGTAACGTCATTCGTGAGGAAAGCCAGACTGAGGCTGGTATTCAGGTAAGGGTGAGTTCATCAACAGGTGAGTGACGAATACCTGTCTTGCACGTGCCAGTGATTAATGGGGGAAAAGGTGTATGTTGCTAACACTGGTGCTGTTAGCTTGTTTACTAATATAGTCGGCTTTTAACTAGGTTTTTTTATAGATACATTTAAGAAAGTGAAAACAGGAGGTTGTATATGAGTTTATAATAAGTGTATATATATATATATATATATATATATATATATATATATATATATATATATATATATATATATATATATATATTATATATATATATATGGGCATGTTCTATTTGACCATTATGGATAGGTAAGACTGACAATTTCCTAACAAAGAATTTAGATGTGATAGAAAGTCATCCGCTTCTTCAAGAAAATTTGCAGGGACACCAATAGTTGTGAAAAGTCAACTTTTAGAAACTTCAAAGTGCAAACAAATATCTATTGCTTGTACTTTGTAGTAACACAATTGTTTTTATCAGTCCTGAGATAAAAACATAAGTGGATAGCTAGCCACAAAAACATCGTTTAGAGTTGAACGTTTATATAGAGCACTATTGAAAATTTTCAGAAATTTTCTAAAATCTCGAGTTCATATATCGAGTCTTAAGTCGATGTAAACACCCTCTACATACAACATTCGTTAAGGGGCGTAACTCGAGTTAATATGCTGGGACTTCCGGTACGGTTCACCAAAAATACCAACTCGGACAATCTCCGTACAGATTTGATGTTTTCGTCCTTGAAATTTCCGTAACCACGAGAACACTGAACCGGACTAGTGATGGCCACTTCAGCTTCAGTAAAAGCTCCATTTTTCCCCCCCTTTCCTAGCGGATATTGGACCCCCGGCATAATAGTGCCATTTAGCTGGGGAAGAAATTTGACCCCGATACAGGACTGATCATGAGAGTTTTGACAATCTCAGATGTTTCCGGCAAGGCGAGGGGGGGGGGGGGGGGGAGGGGGGGTGATTTTTTTTTTATTAAGTTCTCTGGCATTCGTCAGGTATGTTTTTACCCTAGCAGACGACACTACTTGAGACATGTCTTCCTGGTTCCCCCCCCCCCCCCCCCCCCCCCACTCCCCCAGACAAAAAGAAAAAAATACACTAAGACAAAAGCCAGACGCTTTCACGGTAGGAAAACAACGATCCGTTTGAAATAATCTCGAAACCGCGTTTCTATAATTTACACCTCGTATGTGATGAAAAACGACAGGATTTTATTTCATACTCTCGAACACTTTCTTCTTAAATCTTTATTGAAACGTACCCGTTCAACCCGATGGAAAATCAATTACCTATTCGTTTAGTGGATTGAAGAAAACTTCTGAACACACAGACCAGCTATTTTTAAGTCGTCGAAATGGGTAGAATAAAACGAAATACACGAAGAAATGGGGGTATAATAGTTTCATGTTACAAGCTTGTCGGAATGAGTTCTATGCCGTTTAAAGCGCATCAGCTAAACTGTTTGGTTTGTGTAACCATAACAACGGTATCAGCCTGCCGGGTAGGATTGGACGCTCATAAAGGGAAATAAATCCTTCGCGGATTTAGAACCAAAGCTACACAAATGGAAATAACCTCTTAGCGGATTTACACAACAAACAGAAGAATTATTCGAGTGGATTAAACAAGTACAGTGGATCCAAGAGGAAAAATAATGCGGGTTTAGGTAGAAATGTTCAGGTAAAGAAATAAAAACAGAAATTTAGGCAGAAAGCCCAGAATATTTTTTACAATGTTAATTTAAGCAGAACATTTAAAAAATATATATAATCATGGTTGTTTTATGCAAAATATTTTTTTTTTAAATAATAGGCTGATTTCAACATCTCTTTTAAAGGAGAATGACTGACCTAAAATAAAGGAAAAGTCTGGAAAGATTTGAAAGATTCCATCGTCATGAACCGGAAGTTTTTTGACAAAGATGGAAGCTCAAGGTTTTTTTCTAGTTCCTAAACTCTTTAATCATCAGTCATCTATTTTTTTACGCATTTATCATTAGTCATTGCTAACGCTTTTTTTTTCACTGTAATGTTTAAAAAAAAATTCTCCGTATTAAACTGAACGGAATGTAATGTCCATTTGTTGTTTCACAAAAGCTATTATTTTAAGAAAAAATGTTTTAAAAACTTGGTCACTTAGAAATAAAAATCTCCATTTTAAATGACAGCTTCAACAAGAACGACCGATAACTCTGGTCAATACTCCAGTAAAGGGGAGCCAACTGATTGATTTAACAATAAAAAGAAATTATCGGTCGTTTTTCTGCTAAACACTTCGCGTTTATGGGATAAACAAGATTAAGATTAGCCGTGTTTTAAGTGATAATCCGAGCTTTCAATATTTGAACGATAATCCTTTAGACGATGTTTAAATACTGCGCAGGATGTTTATAATGTCCCTTTACGATCAGAGGTTGCTTACATAAAAAATAAATTGTATTATTGTGCGATTTTAAAAATTCAAAACAGAAATATCAAAAATGGATTCAAAGTGTGAAGTAAATAAAATGAATGCAGTTGCGTGGGCTAAGGCTTGAATTTACGATCTTTGATATTTTATCAACAAACTTATAAAAGTATGCTTTGTTTACTTATTTAAGTAGTGAGAAAGATAATTTTACCTGTCTGATATTGCCTGTCATGAGATCTCTATTTTTTGTAGAGCTGATTTTGTAGAGTATGGAAGGCGAGGCGATTTGATGCCTCGTGGATTGGTAGGTTCGGATCCCGTTGGGTTTTAAAAAGTGCTCTGTCTCTACTTGGACTATATTATGTATCTTTGTCTATGTGAGTGTGTCAGAATCTCAAAGAATGCACAACCAACACGATTGAGGCTAGGTATCACAGTATCCTTTATTTCTCTTCAAATGCTCCCCTAGTCCCACATCTACCTGTTTGCTTTCACTCCAACTTTTAACCGTCCTCCGCATTCATTTCTACACACCACCTTTCTCTCGCTCACAACACAGCCACTGTCACCCGACCAGTCGCTTCCCTTGTACCCTCGTTCACTCCGTACAACAACATACACGTCAACACACCCGGCCTCGCGTCTCACTACATGATACATACACACACGCAGTGACCCGTTCCACGTATACACCTTTCATACACATTACATCATCACAGTCTACCCTAGTGGTTGAAATATCGCTTTCTGTTCACATTGCTAATTTAGCAACAACGCCTGCTTCCATCCCCTCTAGATGAGTTAACAGTCACTTACTGTGGTACTTTATAGGGCTGGTAAGTAGGTCACCAATCAGTAAGTACAAAAGTAAAGTTCCCTTTCAAATCTGACAGTCTATAGGGCAAGTGAAGTAGAGTTCGCTTGATTCTGTGACCTCGGTATATGAAGACATAGTGTGGTCAGCACTATGCCCAGGCGCTTTTACTTTCCCTAACGTGAGTTAGGTACCCATCAGAGTTGGGTGGACTCAGGGACGGACTACTGATTTGAACCCGGATTCGAACACGAGACTTACGGGCTAGCAGTCCAGCTCTCTACCGTTAGACTACTCCGTTCCCCACCAACCAGTTCTACGGCTCAATAAAACCTGTATGAGCCATAGAACTGGTTGGTGACCTACTTACCAGCCCTATAGACAGCTTGACCGACACGTCTTGTCTCTGTAGTTGACTGCCTCACAGCTACACAGAAGCTACACATCCGCTACACTGTAAACACTCAGTATAAAAGGGACTTAATTACAATATACACCAGGGGTCTCCAAACTACGGCCCGCGGGCCGGATGCGGCCCGCGAGGTCCTCTTATCCGGCCCGCGGAGATCTTTTTGTCCACGGAAAAAAATGTTTGTTGGAGGTGGCTTAGAAACTTTGCCCAGAAAATGCAAAACAATTTGAAAATGTAGCTTTCGGTGCAACTACCGTTGCCCGCCGTGTTGCAAACATTAGTGAAAACATTTTGTGACTCAAATAGCGAAAAATGCACGCAAGTTTCGCCATTTTTCAATTGCAATAGATGAGTCGCTGGACAGCTGTTCCACCTCTCAACTGCTTGTGTTCATTAGGGGTGTTGGTGAAGACACGAACATAACACAAGAGCTGGCTTCCTAACATAGCATGCATGACACTGTTACCGGAGAAGATATATTCCATGAGTTGAAAAAAAACATTTCCTGATTATAACATGGACTGGACTAAGTTATCTGACTGTTGACGGAGGAAGAGCATTAGTGGCATATAGAAAGGCTTGGTTGGACAAACGGAGCAGATGTGTAATGAGAAAAACATTCTACAACCAATGGTCCTGCACTGTATTATTTATTCACCAGCAAGATTTGCGTGCAAAATATATGGACATACGCAGTGTAGTAAATCCTGTGTTGAAGATGGTTAATGTATAGGGTCACATGAGCTCAACCACAGATAGTTCAGAGACATGTTGAAAGATACAGAGAATCGCAAGATTTACCAGTAAAATGACTAAGTTTTGAGAAAGTTCTGAGCAGGGTATTTAAGTTAAGAAAGGAAATAGGTGACTTCCTGGAAAACAAAGCAAGCTGCTGCCGTTAATGTCTGATGAAAAGTATAGAAATTAGCCTCTGCAGCAAACATAACACGTCATTTAAATTTTCTGAACCAAAAACTACAAATTAGGGAAATCTAATTTCTGATCTATACACCCACCTAAAGGCCTTCAGATCCAAACTTGTCATGTTTTCGGAACAAGTCTTAGTACAAGCCAACAACTTGACGCACTTTCAGCAGTGCAAGCTCTTCATAGCTGAAGCAACAGATGTCCCCCAGGTCATTTACATGCAAGATCATCAAAGACCTCCAGCTGCAGTTTTAGTAGCGGTTTGCTGACTTGGATTCAAAGGCAGAAGAAGTGAGACTGTTTCAAAACATCTGAAGCAAATGTGGCCAGTTGCCCAGATGAACTGCAGCTGGAGGTCACTGAATCGCAATCAAATGACCTCCTTAGAGACTAGTTCAAAGAAGGAAGGGTGGGTTTTTTATAATACGTTTTCGACCAAGGAAGACTCTCCTAAAAACGTTTGCATCAAAGTAACTTTCAAATTTTGCAACAACATACCCGTGTGAACAAACATTTTCATGAGTGAAATACGTGAAGAACCATTTGAGAACAAACTTGGACCTGGTGTGTGTTGTCAGACTTTTTTCTCCGGGGGGGGGGGGGGGGGGAGGTGGACGACGACACTTAAAATGTGTATATATTTCTATATTAATTATATTTCGTGGGGGGGGGGGGGGAGATTAGGTAGACATTCTTCGGGGGGGGGGGGGGGGTCGGGGCTCTACCTCCCCGAAGAGATGCCTGGAAAAAACTCTGGCCCCCGAACTGATTTTTGATAGTTGATGTGGCCCTCGGGCTGAAAAGTTTGGAGACCCCTGATATACACAATTCAAGGGAAGTAATAATTACTAACAAGAAACATAACAGTCTGTGAAGTTTTATTAATTTCACCAGTTTTCTATATAAAACAATAACTCGGCGTTTTTTTTTATTATCCGGGGCAAGGTGAAGGTCGACCCAGATCACGTGTGACCTACAACAAAACGTTATTTCACTTGGTTACACTGGTTAAAATCCTCGTAGCGGCTTTATCGGTTCAGTCACACCATAAGTCAGATGGGACCCATGTAAGATGGGTCGACTCAGGGACGTTCTACCTACCTGAACCAGGATTCGAACTCTGACTTTGGGTTAGAAGTTTAGCGCTCCACCCCTACGCCATAAACTATACAATGTGATTATTTATATCTTTGCTGAAATTCATATTTGAAACGTACGCCGGCATTTTATTTTTAAATTTCAACTTAATATCTTAAACCTTGAGTGGCTAATGAGTATAAAAGAATATGAAGCTAATATATGTGATATTATAGCAATTCAGATTACTATTTTTTATTTTGTTAGAGTTCATATATTTTTATTATTACATTTTTCAAAGCTTCTCTTTTTCCTATTTTTCTACGTATCGCCTAGTTTAAAAGATGTTAATTATTAAAGAACGTTATTAATTACAAGATGTTATTAATTAAAAAGTTTCCTCTGCGAAGGTCACGCGGGGCGATAACCCAGGGACGCATGAATCCGGAAGTGTGAGCTGAAATCGTTACATCCCAGCATGCATTGGCTGGCGTGTTGAACATTTCCTAACCGGAAGTTGACGCCATCTTGGTGTACACATCATTGGGTTTATACGTCGGAGACGTTGGATGATTATGACGAGAAATACAACGAAAATAAAAGAAGAGACAATTTGTTTTGTTTGACATTTATATTGTGAAAGGTAATCAGATGAGTTGTCAGACATGCCTGTGATAAAAGGTCGAATGCCGTGTGTAAGACATATGCGCTAGTAATCTAACTTTCGTTTCATGTAATTCTATTTAAATTATGTTTTCCAGTTTCCGGGAGTTTGTTGAGCGGTAGCGTACTCAACTTCTATGCTGTAAGTTTTAAGTTCGGATCATGTGTTCGAGTCTATAGGACGTCTTTGAGTTTATCCAGCTCTGATAGGTAAATAGGTTGTATCGGCGCCGACAAAGGATGTTCACTATAGTGCTGATTACTATCCCTTCGAAATCACACTTAAGAAAAACTGATTAACTCTACTTCACCTGTCCCGTCGACCGTTTTGTCGGCAAGGGTGCTTTATATAATTTCTATTAAAGCTACACAATATTTTAATTTTCTCTGCCAGTGTGGATCACATAATTAGTTAGGTAGTTCGGTGCGAAGTTCCAATGAAATTGTTACAGTAAACGTTTGGATAAGTTTTGGGGTGAAATATATCTATTGTATCAAAAGCGCCGTGGGCGGAGCTAAAATTTCCATATGTGATGAATGACATTTAGAGTGACATAATAAGCAGGACATCAGGCTTTACATGCTAACTTTTAAAGTGAAGTTTAGATGTGAGAACCCACATCCAAGAAAAACATTCACATTTTTTAAAAATATAATATCCGGAGTTTAAAAAAATAAATCATAATGTTTACAGTAAATGCAATGTTTGCTTAATGACGCATGTGGAAACAACCAAAACTAAAATCATGATGCTAAATTTTAAAGTGAAGTTTAGAAGTGAGAATTCACATCCAAGAAAAACATTCAAACACAATTTTTTTTAAAATATAATATCCTGAGTTGGAAAAAATAAATCATGTTGTTTACAGTAAATGCAATGTTTGCTTATTGACGCATGCGGGCACAACCAAAACTAAGATCCTGATTTTTGCATGATCGTTTCCGATGGTCCATAAAACAAGACATTAGACCTGAAATCCTAATCAATCATCACTTTTTAAAAGCCTAATTAGACGACCGTTAAGCCGAGCCTTTTTTCTAATGGCTTACTTTTTTTGTCACTGTATGGTAAAAATTCATACCATTAAAAACGTTGACGTCGCTCTATATAAAAAAAAAGTATTTTTCCTTTATGAAGTAGGAAATATCCGGCCAGCGTTGAATGCTTAGTTTAAAATCTTTCATTGTTGTGTTGTAATTAACTCCCTGTTAAACATTGCTTTCTTATGGTAATCATCACCGCAATTAAAATTGCAAAAAAAATTGTTCTCATTAAATCGTATTGTTATTATAACTGTTGCATGAACCAGAATATCGAAGACGTTTAATCCATGGTTATGATGACCGCCATTATTTTATTTAACGATTCAGCCAAGTTTTTTTTTTTTTTTGTTGTTGTGAACCCGGAAGTGTGAGCAGTTTTTATAGAAGACAACAATGGAAGACAGATGGAAGAACACTCACATTTACACACGGAGAAAAATGCACAAACACACTCGCAAACACAAACATACACTGACAAATTCAAACATACGCACTCAAACGTACACATTCATACACACTGACAAAAAACTCATATATGTATATATATATATATATATATATATATATATATATATATATATATATATATATATATATATATATATGTGTGTACATAGATAAAGATGTAAATATACATATAGGCTATATATATATATATATATATATATATATATATATATATATATATATATATATATATATATATATATATATATATATATATATATATATATATATATATATATAGTTATACATATATATAAGTATATATATATATATATATATATATATATATAAGTATATAGGTATATAATACATATATATTTATGTAAGTAGACATATATATATAGATGTAAGTATATATATATATATATATATATATATATATATATATATATATATATATATATATATATATATATATATGCACTCTGTAATAATTTCCAATACTATTTGCTTAACGTCAAATACACTGACACCCTTGTCAACATCAACTGGTATCAAAAAGTTTCCCTGCGTCTGCTAACATTACCCGTGGTTCATGTCAACAAATCGATGATCCGCACAGGCATGACATCGGTCAACATTTCTTGACATCCGGCGGTCAACTTCACTCAGCGTTGACACCTCAATACAGGCTGGGCGCACATGTTTCAAATTTGAACATTCATGTGAAAGACACGGTAAAGAAAAGAGTAATACATCGTCCAATGGTGATACGTTTGGAAGGCTGAATGAGATGTTACATACATACATACATAAGTAAAGATTCCTCTTTACATCTAATGATCCATTGGGCAGATGAAGTAGTGTTTATATGTTTCATGATCTCAGTATATAAAGGGATAATTTGGTCAACACTATGCCCAGACGCCTTACCTTTCCTTAGGGTTAGTAGTTACCCATAAGAGGTTGTTGGATACGTTCTACTTACTTGATCCCAGATTCGTACTCGTACGCTAAGCCAGTCCATTTATATGGTTTAGAAATATATATATATATATATATATATATATATATATATATATATATATATATATATATATATATATATATATATATAGTTAGCCACTGTCACAACTGACTGGACAGAGTTAGCTACTGTCACAACTGACAGAGTTAGCTACTGCCACAACTGACTGGACAGAGTTAGCCACTGTCACAACTGACAGAGTTAGCCACTGTCACAACTGACAGAGTTAGCCACTGTCACAACTGACAGAGTTAGCCACTGTCACAACTGACAGAGTTAGCCACTGTCACAACTGACAGAGTTAGCCACTGTCACAACTGACAGAGTTAGCCACTGTCACAACTGACAGAGTTAGCCACTGTCACAACTGACAGAGTTAGCCACTGTCACAACTGACAGAGTTAGCCACTGTCACAACTGACAGAGTTAGTCACTGTCACAACTGACTGGACAGAGTTAGCCACTGTCACAACTGACAGAGTTAGCCACTGTCACAACTGACTGGACAGAGTTAGCCACAGTCACAACTGACAGAGTTAGCCACTGTCACAACTGACTGGACAGAGTTAGCCACTGTCACAACTGACAGAGTTAGCCACTGTCACAACTGACATGACAGAGTTAGCCACTGTCACAACTGAACAGAGTTAGCCACTGTCACAATTGACAGAGTTAGCCACTGTCACAACTGACAGAGTTAGCCACTGTCACAACTGACTGGACAGAGTTAGCCACTGTCACAACTGACTGGGCAAAGTTAGCCACTGTCACAACTGACTAAACAGAGTTAGCCACTGTCACAACTGACAGAGTTAGCCACTGTCACAACTGACTGGACAGAGTTAGCTACTGTCACAACTGACAGAGTTAGCCACTGTCACAACTGACAGAGTTAGCCACTGTCACAACTGACAGAGTTAGCCACTGTCACAACTGACAGAGTTAGCCACTGTCACAACTGACAGAGTTAGCCACTGTCACAACTGACAGAGTTAGCCACTGTCACAACTGACTGGACAGAGTTAGCCACTGTCACAACTGACAGAGTTAGCCACTGTCACAACTGACTGGACAGAGTTAGCCACTGTCACAACTGACAGAGTTAGCCACTGTCACAACTGACTGGACGGAGTTAGCCACTGTCACAACTGACAGAGTTAGCCACTGTCACAACTGACTGGACAGAGTTAGCCACTGTCACAACTGACAGAAAGAGTTAGCCACTGTCACAACTGACAGAAAGAGTTAGCCACTGTCACAACTGACAGAAAGAGTGGCCGGACAACGTCAACAATGTCGACCAACGCCGGGAAATTCCCGTCCTCCCTGCTGGGGCCGTGGGGTAAGCCGTGGAACTTTCTAGACAAACACGTCGATAATAGAACAATAGGTGCAGCATTATGGACGTGCGTTCAAAACTATAAAAACAAAGAAGTTTTGTGCTTTTTTTAAAATCTTGTTAAATTAGATCAAGGACGGGTAGACCTTCTTCTACAGTACGGAACTTTTATTTAAAATGTTCACTTTTATTCTTCCAACATCGTTTGAACATTATCAATGATAAAAAAAGGAGAAGATTTTTTTTCAATTACTAACATCAAAGCTTATAGGATGTCTTGCCTTGAAAAAGAAAAAGAATAAAAATCACTCATTAATGTTTAAATCTGAAATTCGAGTTTTGTTATAAAAAAATGAAACCTTTAGCTAGATATCATCATCTTTTCCCGTTCATGCCCAAGACATATTGGGCAGGTGAAGTGGAGTTCATCTGTTTCAGTGGTCCCGGTATACGAAGGTATATGAAGCTGCCTTTACTTTCTCTATCGTGAGTTAGATACAAATCACAGTCAGGTGAACTCAAGGACGTTAAACAGACTGGAACTCAGGACTTTGGGGTTAGCATTATATCGCCTTACCGCTAGACCACGCCGTACCACTTGGCTAGTTATACAAAATTAATATCACACATTTAGCCGAATTGTACACACACATTATAAATGTGCTACCCTTATTGTTTTATTATTTCTCTCTTTTTCTATACTTCTTCATTTATTTAACAAAAAAATAGCAAATACCTCAACATTTAAGAGACACCTTTTATTGGGATGGCGTGGTCAAGCGGTAGAACGCGCGCTTGTTTACCCGCAAGTCAAGAGTTTGGTACCAGATTTTAGATCGCATGTCCTTATCCCAACTGGGATTCTTACCAAAACTAACATCGTCTTCTAGAGTAAAGATACAGAGAGGCCTAGACGTTATGAAATCTTAGTATCTAAGCAACTAATAAGGTGTGCACAGGTTACATTAGAAGTTTCTAGACTGTATAAGTTGATATAATTTTAACACTTTTCCTGTGAAAACGGCCTTCGGGTAAGTGTCTTATTGAGGCAAGTGTCCATTAGGATATGTGTAGCATTCGGGCTAGTGTCCATTTGGGCAAATGTCAATTCGGGCAAGTGTCGGTTAAAGCAAGTGTCCATTCGGGCGGTTGTCGCATTCGGCGGTTGTCGCATTCGGGCAAGTGTCCATTCGGGAAATCGGCCTTCGGGCAAAAGGCCTTCGGACAAGTGTCTTTCATAAAAACGTCCGGCTAAACCTCGATTCTTCATCCATTTCTAGACTGCCTGACCAATGATCAAAAGCGTTGAGTCTATAATGGCCGTAGACTAGAGCCTGATATGCTAGCAGTAGCAACATCTCTGAGAGAAATGTTCGGTTTAACCTATCTCAAACACTTGATGCGTTACTAAGGAGAACTGGAGCCTGCTATGCTGCTACAACAATTTGCGACGAGTTAAAAAAAAATCAGTTTGACCCTACTTTCCGCCAACCTTTAAATGTCAGATTAAGTTCTGTGATAAACGCTGAGAAATTATTTTAAAAAAAATAAAAACTTAAAACTAATCAAGCAGACGGGAACTCTTGTCGACTGTGGCGAAAACATGTTGCTTGCAGGTCGATGAAAGGGGAGAGGGGGAGGGGTGAGGGGTGATTGGGGAGGGGGTGTGAGAGGTGATGGGGGGATACAGTCTATGTTGAAACACTCTTTTCCAAAAATAACCCCCCCCACCCCCCACACACACACACATATATACTTTTTTTCTTTTCCATGTTTACTACAGCTAGTTATGGTCGATCAACATGTTTTATTCCCCTTCCACAAAACGTTGCCTCCCCCCCCCCTCACCCCAACAGCAGATAGTCAAAATCTATTATGCATGGTAATGCCCATCCACCCCCCACCCCCACCACCTCCCCCCCCCCCCCCACAGACACCCATCCACAACCAACCCACTACCCACTTTCCCAGTACAGAACTTAGGCACGCATTAAACCAAAACATTTTCCGCTTTTTGCTCAAATAAGTTTGGGGGGAGGGGGGGAGTCTGTTCCGGGCCACAAAGTCTGCAGGAATAAAAAAAAAATTTTAATCGACAGGGGACTTTAAATCAAACGTCAGGGGAGAGTACTCTAATCTTGTGTAAAAATTATGGTGTCCATGGAATACGATTAAAATACCGGATGTTTATTCTAGTGGCAAGTGTTTTATCCGGTTGGTTAAAAAACAAACATGTTTTGATGCTGAAACGCTAAACAGATGTTGACAAAAACTGATTTGGCACGCAGAAATGAAAACACTGCTATTAACCGGCTGAGTAAAGATGTTGGGTGACTTGTTTGACCAGAAGATCAATGGTGCAGGTAAAGTAGAGTTCTTCTGAAACTGTGGTCACAGTATTTCGGGTGTAGTTTGACTCAGTGATATATTAGAGTAAAGGGGTTAGGATTTAGATTAGATTTAAGGAAACGCTTTCGAGTACGATGGCTCTAGGGATATAGAAAAAGGGATAGATATGGAGTTGTGAAAGGAGATGGTGATGAGGTCAGTATTATGGTAAATTGAGGATGATGATTGTAGTTAGTGTTAGGATTAATTTAGGTTGGTGTTAGGGTTAGTGTTAGGGTTAGTGTTAGGGTTAGGGTTAGGGTTAGTGTTAGGTTTAATTTAGGATGGTGATAGGGTTAGTGTTAGGGTTAGTGTTAGGGTTAGGGTTAGTGTTAGGTTTAATTTAGGATGGTGTTAGGGCTAGTGTTACATTAATTTAGGTTGCTGATAGCGTTAGTGCTATGGTAAATTTAGGATGTTGTTAGAGTTAAAGCGAGGGTAATTTTAGGGTTAGTGTTAAGGTAAATTTAGGATGGTGATGGGGTTAATATTGAGCTAAAATTTAAGGATAGGTTACAGATAAGTAAAATATAAGGGAGGGGAGGTTGTCGATAGGGGTGTGAATAAATATATTTTTAATGTAAGTATTAGAGCTATGATTAAGATTAATATAAGAGATAAGGTGATGAATAGGGATATGTATATGATAGGGTTACAGTTAAAGTACGGTTAAGGATAGAATTTGAGTTAAGGTTATGGGGAAGGATAGAGATTTATATACGTATAGCATAACTTATCAAGGGAATGGAAGTAATTTCCACGACATTGTCAATATATGTTGTGAACTCCGGAACTTATACTTCTCTAAGACTGTGACATCGTTGACAAGAGCTGCCTCCCTAATTAAGTAAATTAACAAACAGTATTTAATTTAATTAGAGGACTCAGGGGAAATCATAATAATTCATTAGAATTACTGAATTATTAATTTCTGCCAGTGAGTTATTCAAGTCTTCAAGTATTCTACCATGATTTAAATTTCATTAAAACTTTTCATCTATATCATTTACAATTTTAAAAGTAACAAGAGCAAATGACATGTTTGTTTTTAATGGTGCGCGGACCTTTGACCAGTGCTTTGACTATATGGAGTTTGACCACAGAGGGGCTTTGACAACAGGGGTTTTGAGCAAAGGGCCTTTGACCATAGGGGTTTTGGCCACAGCGGGGCTTTGATCATAAGGGCTTTGACCGTAGGGGGTTTGACCACATGTGATTTCTCAGCAGAGGGTCTGTGATCACATGTGGTTTGTCAACGGGTGTTTGATCACAAGCGCTGTGTCCGGCTTTGACCACAGGTCTATGCCAACAGTTGACAACATCGACGAGATGGCGACATACCTCAAACACACCTACATCCGAGGTCGTCGCATCCGTGGTCAACAGTATGTTTTTTTAGAATAATGTTTTAATTCCCCGCACCACCAAATTTAATGTTCCTAACACCCAAACAATGTTTTGTAAATACAGCGAACTGGCAACATGACCATGTAATGGCGCAGCTGTCAAATAAATGGTTTAACGTTTCATTTTCAAACCCTGTTAGACTTTGTCAAACATAATTTATCTCGGTTTGAACTTTGGGTTTATTTATGGAAAAAATAATCCCATTTTCTCCCAGCATGCATTAGCCTTATGTCATGACCGGAGCAAATGTCAAGTGAAAGATGAACACAGCGTTCAACTGTCAACAGAGGTATCAACTATTCTAACGGATGATGTCGAGTGTCAGGTGATGGTGGATGGCGTGGCGGCCGTCTGCTGCATGCACCGGTGGAGATTGATGAGGTGGGGATGACATTTTAGCCGCGGTGCCGGTGATCAAATATAAGTGCTTTTCAACAGGTAACTTTAGGGGTTGAGGTGTGGTATGTGCACATTAAAGGTGACATATACACACGTCATGCACACACACACACACACACGCATGGACACATACATGTTCACCCATGGTCTCTCTCTCTCTCTCTCTCTCTCTCTCTCTCTCTCTCTCTCTCTCTCTCTCTCTCGCTTTCTCTTACACTCTTGATATATGAAAACGTGACTTCGTAGGTCCACAAGTGTGTACAAGCGTCAAGTCTTTAACTTGCAATAGTTTTAGAACCACTCGCTAAACGTTTGTAACATCACTCCATGTTCGCTATTAGATTGCATTTTATTACCAAGGGAGAGCAATCTAAAAAACGAAGGGATGTAATGATTCGATTTAAATGATTTCATATGATTTATTCAGCTTTTATAAAATTAGGGAGTTGTTTTTTCTGTTTTCGAAGCTAAATTAAGTTAACTTTTTATACATGGGCAAACTAAGTGAAGCAAAAAATGCATTTTAATATATTTTTGGATTAAAATTCAATAATCTATTTAGATTTTGGAGATAAAATTAAGCTAGAATATGTCGCTTCATTTGAATTTTACAAAGTTATAAACGTATAATTTATTTTAAATTGTAAAAACATAACGCTTAAGTCAACATCTGTGAGACCTGAGTGAGAAAAATATTCGACAGAATTTTAAACAAATAGAGGTACGACGTGGTCGAATGTTAGAGCGTTCGTTTTTTAATTAGACAGTCTTCATTTCGGATTCCGGGGGTCGAATCCAGCTCACGTTATGGACAGTAAAAGTGGCTGACCACAGTGCCGACCACACTATACCTTCAAACGCGAAAATCAATCTACTTCAACATAGAATTGTAAGGTTCGAAACGTTATCAGACTACTTTTACTTTAATTTTTCTGAAGTGCAAAACAGTAATCAATTTTCTTTCTTCTTCTTCGTACTTAATTTTAGTGTTTGGATGGGATTCCTTTCAACGCAATTAAGTACACGTATTAACTTGTTATTCGCCATTTTAGGTCGTTGATTCCGATTTTAGACTGCTTTTCTTTTTTAGATTTGCAGCAGTTGTTCGATTTTGGAGTTGTCTCTCCTAGAAGAGTTGGTTTCTCATCTGCCCGAAGATTCGAACTCGAGGCTTTTCGATTTAGCAACCATGAGCTTAACCGACTCGACCACACATAAATTATTATTAAATAAGAAACATTTAAATTGTAAAAATTAATCTTCTAAACTAATTTAATTTCTGAGGCAATTCTCATGTCTGAACTGCATGTTTCTGTAAGCTATAAAAATAATGTATTTGGTTTAATTTCTACCGAATTCTAATCATGTAATCTATTTTTACTCAGTGACGCAAATCTGTCTTATACCAAGGGATGCCTTTAAGGGCAGACAGCAAAACTGTCATGGCAGTAAATATTTTAAAGTATTGAAAATACAATTCAGTTACCATGTAGGATACATTTTGGGAGGATTCAAAATCATTAAAGTAAATAAGAACACCTTGTAAACCTCGAGGGGACGGAGTAGTCTAGCGGTACGGACCTTGACTGATAACACGGAAGTTTCGAGTTCAAATCCGTGTTAAAGTCAGTAGACCTTTCCTGAGTGGGTACCCTAACTCAGGTTAGGGAAAGTAAAGGCGGCTGGGCATAGTGCTGACCACACTATCCCTTAATACACCGAGGTCACAGAAACAGGTGAACATTATTTAACTTGCCCCGTAGACCGTCAGTTTTGGAAGAGGAACCTTTACTTTATAAACTACTAATTATAAAAATGTGTAATATTTCTATAGACATTAAAAGATTTCACACTTATTATTAAATTTTACCAAGACCATAATTAAACAAAGTATTACATAATTTACTATCATTTATCAATATCGTCTTTTTATACAGTGAAAAGAACCGATGCTGTTTATAAAAGAATATTAATACATCCCCCAGAGCCTAAGGCTCTAGACCCCTGGTATAAGCGGCCTGCTAAATGATTGGCCAAAGTACGTCAACGTAATTTGTTAACAAGGGAAAAAATTGATTGGGTTCTCGATCACTCATGTTTAAATAAACACGACGACCTGGACTTAGCAGAAACGAATTAAAGAAATTGGATTTTTAATACCAGTTCTGAAGGGGAGATCAGCGTGTTGTAAGCTCAATGGGGGTTGGGGGTGGAGGGTAAGTTTTTCATCCAATGTTGATGAAAGATAAGCGTGTATAGATCGGGGTTCGACCCCATGTTGGAATACGATTGATGTTTCGAATTATGAAACAGCCGTGTCCTAATACTACGTGTTGGATATAGAATTGGAAAATGCCGATTCAAGAAGTACAGTAGAACGTAAGGTAAAGAATAAAGAAGTGTTGTTTGGTCTAGTTTTAAGTAGCCGTACATGGTCTAGCACACAATCAGCCATATGGTCTAGTTAACTACCGTTCTTTGATCAAGGACTCGCTGGTTCAACTATAAAGATATCACTACAGCTTAGCAGCTGAGAGAAAATGATATACTGATGTTAAAAATCGTATATAATCTAGAAAGTAAACTTTTTAAACATTGGATATATATATATATATATATATATATATATATATATATATATATATATATATATATATATATATACTTATATATATATAAGTATATGTATATATATATATATAAATATATAAGTATATCTATATCTATATCTATATCTATATCTATATCTATATCTATATCTATATCTATATCTATATCTATATCTATATCTATATCTATATCTATATCTATATCTATATCTATATCTATATCTATATCTATATCTATATCTATATCTATATCTATATCTATATCTATATCTATATCTATATCTATATCTATATCTATATCTATATCTATATCTATATCTATATCTATATCTATATCTATATCTATATCTATATCTATATCTATATCTATATCTATATCTATATCTATATCTATATCTATATCTATATCTATATCTATATCTATATCTATATCTATATCTATATCTATATCTATATCTATATCTATATCTATATCTATATCTATATCTATATCTATATCTATATCTATATCTATATCTATATCTATATCTATATCTATATCTATATATATATATATATATATATATATATATATATATATATAAATATATATATATATATATATATATATATATATATATATATATATATATATTTATATATATATACAAGTGAAAGAAAAGTTAACAAGCACTCAATGCAGACTATTCTCGAAAACGAGTTATGCGCAATTTTAGTGTTTATACACAGTAAACTGAGGGCGTTTGTTTACATGCTGAGCAACTGTTGAGAGATTCACTCAACCGTTTGATGGTTCACTCAGGTGCCAAGAATAGACCTTTCTAAACTTACAAGTGTGCCAGATATCTGCTGCTAGCAGACGTTATCTGAAAGCAACCATCAAGCTAAACGGTGTGCTGTGAATTTTATTGCCAGATTTTTTTGTCAAAGAGGAGGGCTAGAGAGGGGTGTCTGAAATGAAGATGATGCTATTAGGGTATAGAAAAAATAATTAATTTACGATAAAATTTAAAAGGGCGAAAGAGTTTGAAGAGAGCGTTTACTGAAATTGTTGGCTGTGATGCACTCAAGATGGCGCCCCGAGTGGTTACAAAATACGTAGTACAAAACACATAGGGCATGGTGTGAGTAAAAGTGAGGGTATGTAGATCAGTAGCATAGGTGTGAGGGGGTGCGAAATTTATTAACTTTCTTCCTCTCTCTCTCTCTCTCTCTCATCTCTCTCTCTCTGTGTCTCTCTAAATATATATATATATATATATATATATATATATATATATATATATATATATATATATATATACTAGTTTTAAACTTCGGCTACACAACAACCGCATGATAATAATTGTAACTCTTGGTGCAAGAAGCTTCATTAGTGGAGAGGTGTTTGTCCCAACTTACACACCCACCGCTGCGGTTAGCGTATCCTCCATTGAAAAACATAATGTACTATTAGTGGAGTCATCAATTAGTGACTCAATTAGAAATATTGCGTTTAGGGTAGTGGCGAGTTTTGATGAATAATTTCTGCTGCTGTTGGTTGTATGGGGAACATGCTGAGCACACAGTGTTGTATGTGTGTTTGGGATGCCTTTTATTGTGCGTGCTTGGAACATCACGATTTGCATGTGTTGTGAACTTCTGTATGTGTATGTGTTATTTGCATAATCTGTTAATCTCTGTATTTGCACGTTCTATATGTGTGCGTGCTATTGACAGCTGTAATGTGCTGTAAACAGCTGTATAAACCAACACATCTGTATGTGCGTGCAAACAAAAGCTGTATTTTCCTTTGTATATTAAGGTGTTGTATGGATTATAAGTATTGCTAGGATAAATCAGAAATGTTACGCGCTCAGATTTACACCTGCTAAACTTTTTGATTCAACTCTGCCCGAATGATTGGAACTCAGGATTATCGCGTTATCAACTGGGTTACTACACCCCCCCAGTCAACTGCCAGTAAACTTTCTGAGACTGTACTTAAATGTCCTTATACACAAAATCTTCGATGTCTTCTAAAACTTCTATCTTAAGTACCATCGTCACCCTTTAGCACAAAACTGAGAACCGTTTAGTCCCTTCTTATTTATCACTTAAGAACCTCCGTTCATCTTTCTTTCATCCTCAAAACAATGTTGTTCTCATTTTGGATCTTGTTAAGAATCTCCGGATTTCACTATCATACAAGAACCGTCCACCTAACCCCCCTCTCCCCCTCCCCAATTCCAACACTTACCAGCATATATTTCCAAATCAGCTCTACAAAACCGTTAATTTTGTTGACATTGCATGATCAAACGCTCCAACCGGAGACGTAAAAGTTCATCATTTGCCGGCTACGGCCACCCTGAATTAAACGATAAAAAACCCCACCTCAAACCGGAACCGGCTCGTGTGTTTCACGGCCGGACGATGGAGAGTGTTCTCCGGTTAATGTGCTCGTGTGAATGAGAGTGGGATCGGTTTTCAGCGTGTCAATACTAGACCGAGGGCGGCCGGGCGTTGAACTGATAAGCCAGGCAGGAGTAAACAGCATTGATTTGCTCGCAGACTGCAAAGTCGTGTGCTGGGCTGTTTGGTGTGTTTTTGTGTTTTTGTGTTTTTGTCAATAAACTTCTTTTTTTAGATCTAAGATTCTTTTTTTTTTCATTTTCTACTTTTTTTTTTTTTTTGGTACTTTTAACGAAAGGGACTTAACTCCTGGATGCCAAAGTAAAAGGAAATGCAAAGAAAAGGAGAAAAACTCAAAGGGAAATAACGAGTGACGTTTCCATAAAAGATTTCCGTCAAAGAATTTTTTTAAAATATTTCTTTATTAATACTTCAAACATTAGTTTTAGCCAACATACTAATGACAAACTTTAAACAAAAATATTTGTACAGGTATGCTAATCTGCATTCACTCTATAAATAAGCTTGACCTGAATGTAGGTTACTTAAGCTATATAATGGGTAACTCTTACTATATAAGTGAAACGTGTTGAGGATGGAACTTAAGTCAAGAAGTCAAGCCAATCAAATCTGTCAATTTATTTACATGGGCGTGGCAAAGAAAGTCTGCCTTTACTTTACTCCATACCTATACACAGGTGTAAATTACAGTATAGGCCTATATGTATAAAGGGGTGATCTCATGGGAACGATTCCTCTTCTCTAAAACCCACTTACACTTAAAAATAAATTTATGGCCGCTTTTTAAAAGGCGCCATCTAAAAAATTTTTTATAATTTCCGCCCCTGGAGAAAAATTAGGTCAACAAATATTTGCTTCTCTCGGTAATTAGGTCAGTGTGGCGTTACTACACAGCTATGAAATTAGGTCAGATTTGCACTTACACATTTTATTTGATCATTCTAATGAATCATTGTCTGCGGATGTCGTCGTTAATTAGCTAATTAGTGTTGATAAATAGTGGTAGTTTTGGAAATTTTTTCCGTTTTCTTTTTTGTTTATAAATTGAAATAATATAGATCTAAGTATGCCTCCCTTTTCTTGTAAACTCTAGATACAGTTTTAATGTAGCTGAATTACATCAGCGTGAATTAGCGGGATATTTCTATTATTAAATTAATTAGTTTTCACAGGACGAGTCCATAGACAGCTGATTAATCATTAGTCAAACATCATTAGCGGCAGGTGAAGATAATTGCTAATTAAACATTTAGATTGGCCGTCAACTGCACAAATGCGAGTCTGGGTGAGTTGTTGTCTTTAAAATAATGGGATGTGATTTGTATATAAATAATTAATTTAATACAGTCCGGAGTTTTGTTACTATTTTTTTTTTAGGATAATATTAATATCCAATGCCAAAAGTAAATTTTGTGAAATAAAGGCGCATACACTATTTTGTTTGGAGGTAGGGCGTTTACCCTAAAGTTTTAATCTTAATTTTAAAATATTTGCAAATTAAATGGATTTTCGCTGAAATTACGATTCATAACGAATTAAATACTTAATACAATACAAATAGAAAGATTAGATCAAACGGATTTTGTTTACGATAGAAATAAATTATTTTCAAACTAAAAAGAAGGATTAAAAAATAATAATCATCTCCCTTAAAAAGAAATTTCTTGTTAACGCCCGTACTAGTAATTTCTATGGGAAAAAAACACGCAATAGATTAGACAGAGAAACAAAAACTGCAATTCTTGTAATATCTTTAAAGAAAACCATTCATAATTCATTCGAGAAATAAACAAAACATTATAACCATTTTTATTCAACGTATGAGTTGGTGATTGAACGAATAGGAGTATAACGACCGGTAACGTAATACTTATTCCCCTTTAATAAAATTGTTAGCAGTGTATTTACTCTAGTTAGAACTCCAATGTAATCGATTATTTTTGTCATAAAGAATTTGAAGTATCGATCGAACGTTGGTGAAACCAAGTTTTAGACGGATGATTGACAAACATGAGGACAAACAAACTGAGACAAGTTCTATGGATTTTTTTTTTGCTCTACTTGAGGCAAGCTCCATAGATTTTAATATTTTAGTAGGCCTACTAGTTACATATAATTACATTTTTGTTTTAGTCTTGGCATGGGATGTATTGTGGGATGTTCCATGGATTTTTTTTTCAACATGACACTTGTCCATAGACTATAGTTTTTTAAAAAATATAATTCGTAATATTCCAAAGATTTCATTTCCATACTTGTTACTAATAGTTAATTCTTTAAAATATAGATAATAATAATATGCTCGATAAATTATATATTTTTTGAATAATTGTGAGATGTTCCATAGATTTGTTCACTAAATGTATTCGTGTTCCACAACAAATTTTTGTTCTCACTTACAAATGCTCAATAGTTGTTTTTTGGTTGTTGTTTTTTTTTTGTTTTATCCATTTATTCAATTTATTCCATAACGGTAACACCAGTAGGCACGGAGGCAGAGGCGTAGCAACAGGGAGGGGGCGGGGGGAGGGGTACATATGTCCCCGGGCGCCGACCTTAGGGGGCGCCAAAATGGGTTGGAAAACAAATTAAAATATTATTTTAACTGCATTTATGCATTTTATATATATATATATATATATATATATATATATATATATATATATATATATATATATATATATATATATATATATATATATATATATATATATAAATATATATATATAATATATGGGGGGGTGCATATGGAAAGTTTGAGGGGTGGGGTGCAAATCGAAATCGGAAAATGAAAGGTTGCTACTGAAGGGGGCGTCAAATTGAAAGTTTGTCCCCGGGCGCCTGGAAGGGTCGCTACGCCTCTGCACGGAGGCTTTTTTTCCCCACATTAGCCGTTTAAAAAAAAACATCCGAAGAGACGAAAGAAACTCTGACCCGAACGAAGGTGTCCTTTGATCGAACTGTCCCTCTTGTCCAAACCAGGTGGTGCGATGTACTGGGGGGGGGGGGGGGGGCAGCAAAAGCCTAGAGGGAAACCCACATACCTAGGACCATGTAACATAGGTAAGAGAAATGCTAAAATATAGTGCAGTCTGCCTGACTAGTGAGAATTAGGTTGAGCAGGTAATCACCGCATGCAAGAGAAAGAGAGAACATTCAGTAGAAAAATAAACTTCTAGTATACTTTAGAATATATATATATATATATATATATATATATATATATATATATATATATATATATATATATATATATATATATATATATATATATATATATATATATTAATAGATCATGATTTCATTCTTTCTCTTTAGTTTTGGTGGTTTTCCAGTGTATGTGTATGTGTGTGCGCATGTGTGTGTATTTATTGACTTACTTTATGTTTGGAGTATGTGTGGGGTGGGGAGGTGTAAATAGATAGGATAATAGATATCCCTGTGGATCAAGTCAGACAATGTGATTATCTTTTCCTTGATAGATTGAACTTTAGTAAAAATGTATTTAACACAAAAAAAAAGAAATGTGGTGCAGATATATAGAATGAATTGTACAATAACCGACAATCGCGGTAAAATAGATATCGAAAAATCCCAATTATAAACTAGAAAATAGTACATCTGAATTTGGACATATCGAATATATATTTTTTTTGGTATCGCTTATTTAATCCTAATTATTTTTTCCCCCTAGTTTTAGCCTTGAAAATAGATTTTACGATTCACTAATCGCTAACCTAAAGTCTCACCCCAACCCAAACCTTGTTATGAAGTCATCACAAAGTGTTGATGCTGGTGACTGCAGTGAGGTGAGGTAACAATTTAAGAAGGACAGGTTATATAGACGTCTTGATCGAATAACATCAACACACGTACAATTTTAAGACTGTAATAAACTTTTAATATAGACAAAAACACAAAGTTCTGCCACGGAGCACAAGACACACATTTCCACACAATAACAAGTCTAGCATTCAACTAACTTAATTAATTCACGCGGCCCCAACTTCACCCTAAGGCAGGGGTTCACAACCCCGTGCCCGCGGGCGCCATGGCGCCCTCTGAACGATTCGTACGTGCCCGCCTCTCACTATTCGACAGAGACAGAATTTTTTTCATAAGCATTATTGAAAGGTTGAAGGGGATGGAAATCGAAAGTTTGAGGGGGAGGGTGTGCAAAACGAAAGTTTGAGGGGGGGGGGGGGGTGCAAATCGAAAATTTGAGTGGAGGGGGGGGGGTGCAAATCGAAAGTTTTGTCCCCGGGTGACGGGAAGGGTCGCTACGCCTCTGGAAGGAGTTTGTCGATTTAAAATAGGTGGTGCCCGCCACCCTACCGATAGTTTAGAATGTGCTCTAGAGTAAAAAAAAAGGTTGGGAACCCCTGCCCTAAGGGTAACCCAACCCCAGCAGTCCCGCGAGGGGGCGGGATGCCTAACCTGTGCATGCATTAACTCCAACTCTCTACGACAGGGACAACTACAAGCTATACAGACTTGTATCTAGTAAGGTGACGTACAGTCAAACACAATAAGAACTATTCCTATTACAGTTATTGTGATCTATCCAAACGACAATTAAACAACATAATAGTATTGACATAACTACAATTAAAAATTGTATTATCCCAATTCCCTACCATATACTAATCCCAGTTATAACCCTAACCCTTGCATAACCCTAAACAGTGTTTCTTCCAGACTTTTTTTCTCCGGGGGGGTGGGGGCACTTGAAATGTTCAGGGGGGGGCGGTAGACTTTCTTGGGGGGGGGGGGGGGGGGGGGCGGACACTGTTAAAAGTATATATTTTCTATATAAATTATATAAATTTCATTTCGTTCGGGGGAGGGGGGGGGGGGCGGTAGAAAATTTTCGGGGGGGGGGGGGGTTCGTTCCCCCCCCCCCCCTACCTCCGAAGAGATGCCTGGAAGAAACTCTGACCCTAAAACATACCTAACAACAAAACGCGCATTAAAATCCCAGGAACGTGACACCGTACTACCCAGTCACCGATCCCAGGAACACAAACAATTTATAGATCAGATGTCTGGAATCATTTCCTCCTCTAGGTACCTAAGTGTACTCCAGACTCCCCCCAAGTGTTTGGTGATGGAGACGGGGAACTCAGGACAAATAATTGGATTACGCGAGGCAAGGGAGACGACTGTGGTATTGACGGGAACAATCACTGAACCTGACCAGACATGACAAACATCGCTAACGGAGTTATCCCATCTTTGATGTTACGCACATTTTACTTTTAGATCCGCCTAGTCAAGTTTTAACAAGGTTGCGTGGTCGGGTCGGTAGAGCGTATGGTTGTAAAGCCAAAAATCACGAGTTCAAACCGAGCATGAGGCTGAATAGCTGGGGTCAGCAACCCATCTAGAAGAGACAACTCCAAAATCAAACAACTGCTGCCTTGTAGTTTGTTCTTGGTTAGACAAAGGCTATGGAAGCAAATTTAGAAAGAAAAGAGTAGGCTGAAATCAGAGTATATGGGCTCATATGACGCATAACATGTTGACATGAAATACAAAATTTTGTAGATGGAAATTCCGTCAAACATAAACAGTTAAACGAAGAAGAAGAAGAAGAAATATATGGCACACAAATTCAAGCATTTCACATACGAATTCGAAATCAAACTCCTGACATTCCAAACTAAAAGGGATATACATTCAAGAAATCAAACTTTTAAAAATTGCCAATGAAAGATACGAAATCATGAAAGATACGAAATCCATTTAAACTTATCAAATAAATTCAAGCTCGAAATATATCAATCAAAATGTTTGATTTGTCAAATCTACTTTATGACGTATAAAAGTTTACTTTTCAGATATAAAATAAAACTTTTGACACGCTAATCCAATTTTGACAAGCCTATATTTTGACATACCATGTCTTATTTTTGACATAGCAAGTCTGACTGGAGTTAGGGAGAGTCATTTGATAATCCAAGATGAAATAAACAGAAGAACTATACATCAACTACCACGTATACCATTTGGTTTGAACATTAATTTTACTTTTTTTAAAAAGTCTTATTGATTTTACACTTAAAACTTTTGTGTATAAATATACACAATCAGCAATATTATTTTTGTAAATAACCGGATACCTTGACCTGACCTTGAACTTTTCAAGCCTTATGATGTCACCGCTGGACTGCCATTCATCATACACCGGAACTCGCTGGGTCTTCGTGTTTTTAATCTCACGTGTCAAACAGATAGGCAGCCATCTTAATTTTAGAACTGTTTTTCTAAAAACAATGACAACGGAGGGCGTTCACCCAAATTTATGACAAGGTTAAAATCTTCACACCGGTTCTGGGCAGAAATCTGGCTTTATGTTTATTTTGATGCTTATTTTTGCTATCTGCGTCCGATAATAAACTCTCCCAAAAATAGGGGTGTCATGTATGCTGTTATATATTAGCATCAAAGTTATTGAGGTATTGATAAAACCGATGTTCGACATTAAAATCATCCGAAAATAGGGGTGTTAGGTTGTTAATAGTATTGTAGCCTCAAATTCTGTGTAAGAAATTAGGGTTAAGGCTATGGTAGGACTTGGGTTAGGTTTCGGGTTAGGATTAGGAATAGGGTTATAGTTGATAACAGACGATTTGGCTTAGCGGTGAGCTTAGTGGAAGCAGAGGTGTAGCGACCCCTCCCATCGCCCGGTGACAAACCTTCAAATTTGACCCCGCCCCCCCCCCCCCCATAATTTTTTATGTTTATAATTCAAATCTGCAGCTAAAATGAGCTTTTAATTTTTTTTCCCAACCCATTTTGCCGCCCTTAAGGTCGGCGCCCAGAGACATATGTACCCCCCCCCTTTGCTACGCCTCTGAGAAAAAGTAAAGGTGGCTGGGCATAGTGCTGACCATACTACCCCCACCCCTACAGACAAATACTGCCCAGGCCACAGGTACAGGAGGATTGTTCTTCACTTGCCCCATTGACCATCAGGTTTGAAGAGGTAACTGCCTTCAAGCAATCTTTAAAAAATAAAAAAAAAGAATTTTAATAACACCTACAAATAACAAAGTTAAAATGCTTTTTATTAATAAAAAAAATCCTTCTCAAACATAAAAATGATAATAAAAACAACTATCTCTGAAGAAGTTTTTGTAACACTTTGCGACCAATCTCTTCGTTTTGTTTTTATATCTAAGAAGAATTCATGTTCGATTAGCTTATTTTTTTTTTTACGTTTCAAAGCTTTTAGATTGTCGTTATACTAGTTTTGCTTTCTACTTTTTAGTACATAGATATTGTAAAGATAAAAGTAAGTCGATATTTAAGATTTAAAAATAACTAATAATTATTTAAAAAATGTAAATGTGGTTCATTTTAAAAAGGTCGACAACCAACACCACTTAAAATACTTACTTCAAAACCAGATCAATGACTCTAAAAAACAATTATCTGCCTTTTTGAGATATGTAGTCAGCTTCGAAAAAAAACGAGAACACAATTCAACATCTAGAATTTCTAGATTCTAGATCGAATGTGGCTGTTTTTATACTATTAATCTTGTTATCTCCCCTTTTAATATTGACTCAAGCAATTTTTAAAATAAAATTTGTAATGACTAATTCAAATTGTTATTAGACTGATATAGCCATACTCTTGAATTTTCATTGGAACTGTTTTTAAGTGGATCGAAAACGCTGCATTAGAAGTGGGTCTATTAGACAACCAACTTATGGATCGAAAACGCTGCATTAGAAGTGGGTCTATTACACCACCAACTTAAATAGCAACCACACTGACATTTTGAGCTAGGTAAAAGCTTTAAAATAAAAACTGATTACATACATTATAGTGGGGTTATAGTATGGGGCAATAATCCGTACATCTTTACAATATAAAACAGGATATCGTAAAGATTTTTTTCGCAATTAGCGAATATGGTTTCTACAGAATCGTTGGGCAGAATCAATATATATATATATATATATATATATATATATATATATATATATATATATATATATATATATATATATATATATATATATATATATATATATATAATATGTTACATGCAAATGATATAGGCCCATATATATATATATATATATATATATATATATATATATATATATATATATATATATATATATATATATATATATATATATATATTAAATGTATATATTATGTATATATGTATATATAATATATAGCCTATATATATATATATATATATATATATATATATATATATATATATATATATATATATATAAAAGATATACATATGTATATGTATATGTATGTATATATATAGATATATATACATATATATATATATATATATATATATATATATATATATATATATATATATATATATATATATATATATATATATATATATTCTTGAATGACTGTCCAATTTACGTAAGTGTTCTATCACCATTTTACCAGAACAATAGCTCCACGTGATAAAAACAATGATGTATCTACTTTAATGACGTCACTAATTCCCCAGTTTACACTGCTCCTGTTCGAGTTAACGCCCTTTGTTTCCCCGCCTGACGTCACGTGTATAAGTGTGTCCCATGTCCCTAATACCCAGGGAAAACACCAGGATTAGAACCCGTCTCGATGACGGTGTGACGTCATCGGGTCATTATTGACCGCGCGACGTGAGAGATTTAATTTGACTTTTTTTTTTCTTAAATTTTTAAATTCGTCATTCCGTGTCTGAAACAAATCTTGTTTGTTTAAGTTTTTTTTTATACTTTTAAAAACATTTTTTAACACTAAAAAGTAGAATCAAGATTAATTTGTGCTTAGTGCACATAATTCTGGGTGTAATTCCTATCACGGTTGTTACATTCTACTGTCTAAAATTATCGAGTCACGAAGAGGGACCAGGTGGTCTAGCGGTAGAGCGCAGGTGGGATCTTACAGTTCTGTAGTTTCGAAGACAGCGTCATGGTTCAGCTTTTTTCTTAAGACACTCTCACACGCATGTATGTGTCCTTGTCAAAGGTAACATAGCCTCCTTATATGGATCTGACAGAGACGTATTTAAATAGCTCATTGTTACAATGTATGCCAAACTTGAGAGAGAAACGCTATGGCAGTGTTTGATAAACATTTGAGATAGGCTATGTATGGCATATATATTATATATATATATATATATATATATATATATATATATATATATATATATATATATATATATATATATATATATATATATATATATATATATATATATATACATACATATATATATATAAATATATATATATATATATATATATATATATATATATATATATATATATATATATATATATATATATATATATATATATATATATATATATGTAATGTGTGTGTTTATATATTCGAGAGTGACTCAGTGAGTGTGTGTGCGTGCGTGTTTGTGTGTGAGTGTGTCTGCGTGTGTGTATGTGTATCTTTGTGTCTGTGTGTATTCCCAATGCGCCATGCACGCACGTCCCCGCCCTGTAACGCTACAACCTACCTCGTCATCTTTCAACAGAACTACACCACCAGGATTATCCTAAACTTGAACAAATCCTACGTGAACTGACGTCACGTTGATCACCACCTACGTCACAGTCGCCCTTGATTGCCGTATACGTGCTGCGTAGTTTGGCCTTAATTAATTTTTAACACTTTAATCTATGATCTAATTAATTTCTTTAATAAGATATTCCTTGCTCGCGTTTGGATTATCCCATTAAGGATTCATCAACATATCATATCGGGAGGTTATCGCGTTGCTTTTTAAAAGATATTTTAATTTAGAGACTGTTATGTAACAGCTGATATTTTGATTAGAATGCAAGAAAACAGGTATTAAGTAGAAAAAAATGTTTAGCTTACTTTTAATAAAAGTAAATAACTATCTTTTAATTTAAAAGTAGCGTCGAAATTTTAATATAGTGCATTGATTCGTTTATTTTTACTTTCTCGTATATACGTAGTATAGAGAAAGTATTGTAATCGTGCAAAAAAAAAAAATCGAGATTTAAATCTCGACGTTTTACACCTCACTGATACGGAAAAACATAATTTTGCAATCTTGTCCGTATGTCTGTGTGTATGTGTGTGTGTCTGTCTGTGTGTCTGTAAACACGATAACTTGAGTACCTTTAAAGCTAGGTAGATTAAATTTCGTATATAAGTATTTTATCAAAATCGTAGATCCGTATCAACTTTTGAGCGATTTCCGATAACCGGAAGTGGTACATTTTTACTTTGAATTTTTCAAAAGCCTATAACTTGAGTACTATTTCAGATAGATAGCTAAAATTTCACATGTAAGTAAAAGATCTAATTCTCTACCTTCTTTAAAATTTTGAGTAATTTCCGTTGACCGGAAGTACTAATTTACGCTATTTCCAATTTCTCAAAAAACGCATGTAAATGTATCAAGTACTAATAATATTCCGCACTATTATGCATATTTTGTTCTGGCGTTCGCTTGGTGCGCAATTCTTTTTTCTACGATATTCTATACTATTTTTAAAAGTTTAAGTAATTAAAAATCATGTCTATATTCCGAGTTGCAATCCCACGTAATGTTATATAAGAATATTCGAGAAAGTTTAAGAGAGATCACTCCCGGTTTATTTTAACGGAGTACTTTTTTAGACCAGAGTTTCTTCCAGGCATCTCTTCGTGGAGGGGGGAGGCTCCGAAGAGGCTAAAGCCCCCCCCCCCCTTTCCCACCCCCCGGAAATATCAAATGCCCACCACCACCACCCCCAAACCCACCCACCACCCAACCCGGAGAAAAAAGTCTGAAAGAAACACTGAGTTAGACAAGCCTGGCTTATATTGGTGTCTGGTATTCTATAAGGTGAGTAGTATATTAGGTCGCTTTTGGTTATCATTTTTGGCGGAGGTGGGGATGTGGAGGAACAATGACATATAGCAAAATACTCGGGAGCAGGATGTGGGGGTGGCGCAAAGACATATAGCAAAATACTCCCAGCCTGGCGCATCGGGATGTGGAGGGTGGGTGAGCAGGATGCAGGGGTGGCGCAAAGACATATAGTAAAATACTACGCCAACTAGGGTTGGCGGAGGTGGTGGGGAAGTAGGTCACCTTTTGGTGACCTTGTGACGTAATCATTGACCTTGTGACGTAATTAGTGACCTTGTGACATCATCATTGACCTAGTTACGTAATTTTAATGCGTTTTTTAATGAGTTTTAATGAGTTTTTAAAATTTTAATTAATTTTTGACCTAGTTACGTAATTTTAATGTGTTTTTATTACGTAATTGTTTAATTTGTTTGATTTAAATTGTTTAATTACTTTGTTTATATTGTGTAATTTTTATTAACGAGTTACGTAATTTGATTATTTGTTTACTTTTTAATTATTTTTATTTTGTTTATTTTTAATTTTATTTTATAATTAGTTAAATTATTATTAACTAGTTACGTAATTTGATTTTAATTACTTTTGTTTAATTTATTTATTTGATATATTTCTTTTCTTTGTTGTTTAATTTGTTGGTTTGTTTATTTGGTTGTATGTATGTTTTAAATAAAAGACTAACACTATCATGTACTAGAACAGTCTTTGTATACCAGCCTTTAACCAGACATGTAACATCTGTTACTTATCGAGCCGGGATCCTTTGTTGACACGCGCTGAGCGTTTTTAATGGGTATTGTATCGATCGCAGCCGCTGGGCCATCAAATGTTGTCCCATATAATTAAATTGGATATGCTTCACCGATTTTATGCGTTGTTCGCCGACCCGATCACAGCAGGGGTTCCGCGTTTAATTGAAAGAGCTAAGTGGTTAACCACAAAGCCAGCGTTAAGTGTGGGAACACCTGTTACCATGGCACGCGCCTCGTAGTGATTAATGGGTTTTATATTGATCCCACCCACGGGCCATCACAGCATGATGTCCCACCTAATTAAATTTTGTTATGCTTCACCGAGTTTCCCCGATCGATTTGACGGGTCATGATAATTAACGCAAAACCAGCGTTAAGTGTGGCGACAGATGTTACCAAGCGGGTGGTGGTGGTGGTGGTGGTGGTGGTGGTGGTAAATTTGCTTAAGATTATAAACTTCAAGTTTTAAAAATCAACAACGTTATAGTACGTCGTGTCCAATGACACACAGTTTAAAATGTCTACATTTAAATTTCACCAAAATAAGGATGTATAAACTAAATATGCTATGACGTTAGCATACATATCATTCAATCTAATCATTCTAAAGTACAAATCAATAATTTTTTATTGATTAAGTGGCCGTGTTCATACTAGGGTCGGTGAAGTTTTCACCGATGAGTGTATCGGGTGGTACATAGGTTTTTTGTTTTCACCTAGGCAATGTTTTGTTGTTGGTTGGTGTAGAGTTTATACGAGGGTCGGTGAAGTTTTCACCGAGGTTGGTTTTGAACTCGAACCATGCATGTTTAGGAATTGCTAGGTGTAGAGTTTATACTAGGGTGGTATGGTTTTGGTTTCACCATGGATTGGTTCAAAGTTGTTACATGTATGCTTTGGAGTTGGTAGGTTTCAAACTAGCCTCGGTGAAGTTTTCACCGAGGCAGGTTACAAAGTTGATACAGGCATGTTTTGGAAGTGTTAGGGGCCGAATCCATACTAGAGTGGGAAGGATTTTGTTTTCACCGAGTGATGTTGGTACACGGATGTTTTGGAAGGGGTTGGTGTAGAGTCTATACTACGGTCGGTGAAGTTTTCACCGAGGCGTGTTTCAAAGTTGCTACATGTATGTTTAGGAATTGTTAGGGGCAGAGTTCATACTAGGGTCGGGGGAGTTTTGATAACACCGAGACATGTTGGTACATACATGTTCTTGGAATTGTTGGCAGCCGAGTTTATATTAGGGTCGGTGAGGTTTTCATCTAGGTAGGTTTCAAAGTTGTTACATGTATGTTTTGGAAGGGGTTGGTGGCTGGTTTTTATACTAGAGTCGGTGAAGTTTTCAACGATGCAATATTATTTGTCTTTACAAGTTCGCTTTGTGCTTGTGTGTGTGTGTGTGTGTGTGTGTGTGTGTGTTTGAGTGTGAGTGTGTGTGAGTTCATACTCAGCTCGATGAAGTTTTCAACAAGACAGGTTTCAAATTCGGTCCATCCATGACTTAGAGTCGGTTGGTGGCTGGTTTATACAAGGGTCGGTGAAGTTTTCACCGAGGCAGATTTCAAAGTTGGATGTGGATGTTTTTATTTGTATATGGAAAGATTTAAAAGTTTGGATGGGAACATTGTCACTTTTGAGAGTAAATGTCAATGTGTTTAGGAAGGGGATATTCATTGGGGAGTGATGTCTACAAGTTATGTATCCCAGTCTGTTGGAGTGGTTTCTAGGGGGTTGTGACATTAATTGAATAAACACTTGTCTGTAAGATTGTCCTACATCCTTTGTCTGTCCAAGGAATAGTGTGGGTAGTGGTACGATCTGTTTATCTAGCGGTTGGTATTGAGCTTAGGGATGGGAGAAGGGGGAAGGGGTTGCTGACAAAGGGAAGGGGAAGGGGGAATTGTGATAATGGTTGGGGCACCGATCAGAGCGGTAAAGGGATATTTCCAACTCGGATCCAGTATTTTAAATGGTTCATTTTGATTCCAGTCATACATCTTATACAGGATACCGAGTTACCTAACTTTCAGGGACAAGTAACAAAACAATAATTTACATCAAAAATTAAAAAAAAGACCGTTTATATCATAAGTTTTTATTGAATAAATACAACCCCATCAGCATACAGTCAAGGTTCTGTCTTATTTACATATTTACAGTAAAGTCTCGTTAAAGTCACGGTTGGTAAACTAAAAGGCGTTATATGTCTAGGGGAGATGTTGTCACATTGTCTGCGTCTACTCGTCTTTTAATGTAAAAGTAAGAAAGTGAGTTTCTGTGTTGGGTGTAAGTATATATCCCCGTGTTGTATGCTCTGAACCCTGTGTTTGTCCCACCACTTGGTTCCTTTGTTGTGAGGACCTGCATGAAAGATTCTTTGCCTAGTGTGTTGTGATTTTTAGATAATCCCTTGGTTGATGTTTTATTATACTCGCCAAAACAGTGGTACGTCTTACTACATAAAGATACCATCCCATCCCCTTCATATTCTAATTTAAACAACCCCGGTGTTCTTTTTTCATAAATTTTCCTAGCCCTACACCCCAGACAATGACTATCTACCGTGCCTTTGCCGCTTATAAATTGTGGTCTATGTGAGTCGCATACTTCTGAGGGGAACCATTTGTCGTAAATGTCAAAAAACTCGTGTTCTAGTCCCGGTCTTACGGCTTTTAACAAGTCATCGGTACTTAAGGCTAAGTATAAACTGTCAGTGTCCATCTCACATAGCTGAAAGTCGGTTCTATCTATATATTTGTCTATAAAGTCATAATAAAATTCTAACATCCTAAGTTTCGCGTACTGATAAACAAAAAAGCCTATCTGAAGAGGGAGATCCCAAACTATCTTCTTTTTTAACGTTTCTACTTCATAAACAGCGTCAGTAAGTTTTGTCATTTTTTTAAATCGTGGATTATTAATACAATTCCCTATATCCCTATCACTACAGTAGGTCATGTCCGCATGTCGTGTTTTATCCGTCAAAGTTTTACCGTATGCTGCGTTTCCTAACAATTTCATTGTTTCACTAGTTATCGCGTATTTGTCGTCTATGTCCCCCTTTCTTCGCGCGTCTGAAACTGTATCCCCAAATGTCTTAAAACATGCAACCGGATTATATTCAACGACTTGATAAATTTTACTGACTACCAACCCATGATTTAAATACCACTTTAAAAGGGGGGTCGCTAATAAAATTTTCTCCCCTGTAAAGCTACCGATTAAAGTCCGTCTACCGCTAGTTAATAAGTTGTTATCGATCGCGTATTGTCTCATAAACGGTCCGATGTCATCGCGCGTAACGTCCGTATTTTTAAAAATAGGTGTCATCTCACTAAAATGTTCTCTTAAACTATCCGGTACTTTAATGTCGCATTCTATCAGACCAAAACACGAGTCGTCTAAAACAGAATCGATGATCTGTTTTTCAGTCAGGGGCCATTTCTTACCATAGGTCGGTGTCGGTGTCTTTTGTGATTTGTCAATAGATTTTAAATAGTCTTTAATAGTTGGGTTCATTTTTTTCTGGTTCCCCCACTCACATTCCCACATTTCTACGACTTTAACGTCAACAGTATCTGTAAGGTACTTCGTAATTTCGTTTGTCTTTTTAAATAACTCAGTCAAGGGTCTGTTACTAATGGGGTTTACTGTTCTGTCTTTAGTTAAAGGGCAGTCAGGGTGTCCATGAAAGAGGCAGCCATGGAACTGATAAACGGTTCGAGTGTTCGCGTCCCACCCGTCTACTCTTATATGGCGAGATCCTAAGCTAACTTCGCCCCCATTAAACGCGGTTTTTAAAGTTACCCCCTTTGTTTTTGAAACCCACGATAACCACTGAAAGGCCTGTTCCCCATAATGATTCGTTTTACGCGGTCTAAACCCCTCCTCACTATTTCTAATAATCGGAAATCCCGTCGGCATTTTTTGCATTAAAGACCATAAATAAAGCGCGTTTGCGTCGTACCCCTTAATTGCCTGTACCACCTTATTACTATTCCCCCTAATGAACGTTTCACCCTTTTCGTGATGTCTATGAAAAATAATGGAGGGGCCCCCTACGATATTATTTCGGATTGTTTTATGTAACTCTGATTCGCGCTCGGAACACAAAGAAAAAGAAACGTTTTTGGGAAGTGTTTTGAATAAGTATTTTAAGGTTACCCCCGGGACAGAAATCGCATCTTTAAAAATATCAACCCCTAAATTTTTGTAAAAATTAGTTTGCTGCTCGAGCGCTTCGATAAACGGTTTTACATCGATATTGTTATACCAAATAAGATAATCTTTAAACGTTTGCATCCCCTTCTCTACCCAAATTTGCCTACACGTCGCGTACTCCTCGTCTGAAATGTTACAATTTTTTAATGATGAAAAAAAGGCCGAACGCGGAGGTAAAGACGTTTCATCTAAGACGGCTAAATTTTTGACATATTCGTACGGAAAAAATCCCTTGGTCTCTTTAACATTATATGCGGCGAGGTATTTACTATAGCTAAACCCCGGTGCTAGATAATTAACTATATCTAAGAATTTTAATTTATTTGTTGATATACACATAAAATTATTATTTCTTTTAACTACATATTTAAACGGTGTTTGTTTATCTTCTACGTCGTCTTCATCATCGTTACAACTAGATCTAGGTCCCTCCTCTAACCCCTCTTCTGTGTTTGAATAAGCTAAAAAGTACTGAATAAAATACGGCTTAACGAGATTTATATCATATTTTCCTGAATTAAACCCTATAACCGGCATTTGTCGCAAATACTCGTCTAATCTACCGCTAAGAAACCTATCAAACCCTTTGTCGTTCGACTTATTATCACTACCCCTAGCTTTAGGTGGAAATAACTTCCTGATTTGCTTAAAAACAGGCTCGAACTGTTTTTTTAAAATGCCATAAGCTGCCTCGGCGATTATGTGGAGTCTGTCAATAACTCTAGTCACTAATTCTTGAGGGTCACCAGTCGAAATAAAACAGATGGGTTCGAGGAACCCATCTACGTTTGAGGCTACAGAGCAAGACAAAGGCACGTGTTTGGCTACGCTTTTTGTAACTCTACCTAACGGGGGTAACTCGGTATGGTCGAAATAGCATTCGAAATCGTAAGTTGCTCGGAAGGGATAAACAAAGTTACTATCTACAACTAACCCATAGGACGCTAAAAACTCCCAGATTGTTTGCTGTGTGTGATAAAGCCCTCCCTTATACCTATCTACGGGTTTCCCCCCATTACACCCTTTCGCGTGTCTGTTCATTTGTTGAACGGTGGGCCATAATTTGTTACACACAGAACATGCGAAAGCGTGACCCGCCCCACCTATATTATTAATGTACATAAACTGATTTTGAAAAAATAAAAGATATACAGTCTCCCTAAACCTATCACTACTTCTAAGTTTCGGAGAAAGGATCTGGTCTTCGTTAAATTCAAAAATCTCAATATTTACACTAAAACAGGACTCTAAGAGGGGAATTTCGACCAACCTAACCCCGCTAAAATTATCCAAGGTCCCGAGACCTTGGTGCGCTTGCCACTGTTTCGCGAGTTTTAATGTTGGCTTTCTGAGATTTATTATGGATGCTCCTAAATGTGTGGCTAAACATCTAAAAAAGGAAAAATTGTCTGTGTAGGGTTTGGAATGGGAATCCTGTTGTAACATGTTGATGGCGTGATTATGTTTAATAAAGTCAGGAATGTCTGTAAGAAGGCATGTGGGTGAAGCTTTGTCTGTGGTCGGGTGTAAGTCTACTGCATCTCCCCTAAGGTCGTCTACAGGAAAAATAGTGGTGTGTGAATTAAGGTTACTGTCATTGTTAGTCTTTACGCGTTTGTTGTTTGATATGTCGTCATACGTCGTGTGTCGTTTTAAGGAGTTAGTGTTGGTCGCAGTGTGGTCTGTTTGACTCGCTGTTGGGAGTTGGACAGTATGTGTGTCGGTCACTAATGTGGGTTGGTGTGTTTGTCTGTTGGTTGCTGATGGGGTGTCGGTCGGTAATGTTTGGTTGCTGTGTGCTTTCTTAAAGTGTCTTGTTAAATTACTTAGTAGTGTAAATACTTTCCCGCATGTTGTGCAGGGATGTCTCTGACGACCGTGTGCAGAGTCGTGATGTCTTGTCAAAGCGTCTTTGCGAGTGAACACTCGGTTGCAGATCTCACATGCGTAACGAGTCATGGCTGGATGGCTGGTAGGCTGATCGGCTTCCATTATTGATGAAGTGTCTAGTGTGTGTGGATCAGTTGGCTGCTTGGGTAGGTCGCTGGCTGTAGAATAAAAAGAATTACATAAAATAAAATACATGAAATAAAAAACATACTTAAAACAAAATTGAAAATGAAACGTACCTATGGGGTGGTTTGAACTTCTAAGCTGAACGTGAAGTTAACTGTATGTGGAGATCCGAAGTGGTGTAGTTGGATGTAGTTGGATCTTTGGTTCAGTGGATGCCTCGGGGCTGGGTAGGTAGCTCAATAGGGTCACTGGTTGTGTCGATGAGTCGGTTGTACACTAAAAAGAAAATTCAATTGACTACTTATTTAGATACACATTTATTTAAAGGGTATTTTAATGGGGTTAGCGCCCTTAAAACAAAAGTAATATTAACCTTACCTCGGTGTACGATTCAAAAGTAAAGTAATTAATTAAAAGGTATTTGAATGGGGGTTAGTTCCCTTAAAACAATACGTACTATTAACCTTACCTCGGTGTACGATACAAAATTAAATTAATTAATTAAAAGGTATTTTAATAGGGTTAGCACCCATAAAACAAAAGTAATATTAACCTTACCTTTAATAGAATAAACACGCACACAGGCTGCGGTCCGTGTAGGGTTAGGTAGATGTGATGGTTGGTAAAGCTGGCGTGGGTTTAGTCTTAGGAGTCAACAGAGGTCGCAGGCTGGATAAGTCGCGGTGAAGCTTGATTTGAAGTCCGAAGTCGAAGTGTTTAGAACACAATTTTCGCGGTCATTTATACGATTGCTCAGCGTAATTACACCACCAGCTGTCGCACAACAGCTGTTGCATAATGACCTAAGTGCTTCGCGGAAAGCCACTTAATGTACGTCGTTAATTACCATACCCCCCCGGTGGGATCGCTTCGCGAACCCACATAAATCATCATGACCCGTCAAATCGATCGGGGAAACTCGGTGAAGCATAACAAAATTTAATTAGGTGGGACATCATGCTGTGATGGCCCGTGGGTGGGATCAATATAAAACCCATTAATCACTACGAGGCGCGTGCCATGGTAACAGGTGTTCCCACACTTAACGCTGGCTTTGTGGTTAACCACTTAGCTCTTTCAATTAAACGCGGAACCCCTGCTGTGATCGGGTCGGCGAACAACGCATAAAATCGGTGAAGCATATCCAATTTAATTATATGGGACAACATTTGATGGCCCAGCGGCTGCGATCGATACAATACCCATTAAAAACGCTCAGCGCGTGTCAACAAAGGATCCCGGCTCGATAAGTAACAGATGTTACATGTCTGGTTAAAGGCTGGTATACAAAGACTGTTCTAGTACATGATAGTGTTAGTCTTTTATTTAAAACATACATACAACCAAATAAACAAACCAACAAATTAAACAACAAAGAAAAGAAATATATCAAATAAATAAATTAAACAAAAGTAATTAAAATCAAATTACGTAACTAGTTAATAATAATTTAACTAATTATAAAATAAAATTAAAAATAAACAAAATAAAAATAATTAAAAAGTAAACAAATAATCAAATTACGTAACTCGTTAATAAAAATTACACAATATAAACAAAGTAATTAAACAATTTAAATCAAACAAATTAAACAATTACGTAATAAAAACACATTAAAATTACGTAACTAGGTCAAAAATTAATTAAAATTTTAAAAACTCATTAAAACTCATTAAAAAACGCATTAAAATTACGTAACTAGGTCAATGATGATGTCACAAGGTCACTAATTACGTCACAAGGTCAATGATTACGTCACAAGGTCACCAAAAGGTGACCTACTTCCCCACCACCTCCGCCAACCCTAGTTGGCGTAGTATTTTACTATATGTCTTTGCGCCACCCCTGCATCCTGCTCACCCACCCTCCACATCCCGATGCGCCAGGCTGGGAGTATTTTGCTATATCTCTTTGCGCCACCCCCACATCCTGCTCCCGAGTATTTTGCTATATGTCATTGTTCCTCCACATCCCCACCTCCGCCAAAAATGATAACCAAAAGCGACCTAATATACTACTAAGGTGTGAAGCCCGATTGTTTAATTCCATGGTAAGTCTTTCCCAAGCACTGCATTAATTAAGTCGCTTGGTCGCTACATTTTACACGGCAAGTTAAGGTTAAAACCTATTTGCCAATGTGGTCACCCAAAGTATCTGGAAACTTGATTCTGGCCTATTCGGTCATTTTAACTGTTTTGATATCCTGCAACTGTCACATTTCTCCTGCAATATATCTATTTCTCCTATAATATATCTATTTCTCCTATAATATATCTATTTCTCCTATAATATATCTAATTCTCCTATAATATATCTATTTCTCCTAATAAAATAAAATCCCCCTACATATATCTTATCACCACCCATCTAAGCTCTATCAGACTTTCCTTTTGTAGTCTATTTTATAAATCTCCATTATGCCACCATCACTCATCCATCCGTTCATATGCTAAGACAAACAAACAACATATGAACTTCACTTCATCTGCCCTATGGATTGTTAGGACCTATCCTGGAACTATACTTATACTCAACCATCGCTTACCCTTATGTGAAATAAAATAAAATAAACAAAATGAAAACGTCATTTTCCTGTAATTATTCATTTAATTATTCCCCATGTATCTTTCATATCAACTTTATCTTATCCTTTTCCAAAGCACGTCTTACTTCATGCATAACATGTGCTCACAAACTAATCACAAACAACTTAGTTAATTTTAAGGAATCTTTCCGCCACTTAAAGTTAGTCAGGCTTGATCCGCCAACTGTGTCAACAACAAAAAATCCCACGGAATTAAAATTAAAATATTTTTTTACCATACACAAAATGTTATTTTTTCCCTACTATCCATCAACCATAAAACGGACCAATTTCTTTCACATTTTCCATTTCTAGCGCTGTAGACATTTTTCCTGTAATGCTATTAACGATTCATGAGATTCAGCCCAAAGCTTTCACCCCACCCCCACCTCCACCCCCCCCCCCCCACTACCAGACGCTTGGTGTATTCACTTAGGAAAACAATGAAAGGAAATGTATGCTAATCTAAGCTATATAATCGTATTTTTACGGACCATTTTTTCACATTAATGGCGGCTATATTTGCATCAGCTGCTTTGGGTCAACGACACTATTAATGGTTTCCAATAGCAACCATTTCCCTTGCTCTTTCTAGAAACATCGCGTAAATAGCGCTGCTCTTTTTTATGTGTTTTGGTCTTATAAATTAAACAAACGATTTTTGTTTAAACAGTCGAGGGGAGGTAATCGACATACCACTTACAACTCTCACGAAAAGGGAAATAACAAAGTATGTATTATCCTGGAGGAAATGTATACCGTTGTATGGTATGACACGATTGTGGGACTGGGTGTAAGGGCTTAAGATAAAGGGCGGGTTTGAAAGGAGAAATGTAAACATTGGTTTTATTCATTTGAATTTTCTTTTTTGCGTAATTGATTTTAGGTAACATTGGCGTGTATAATAGATGGAACATCTAATAATATTTTAGGAAGTATATGTGGAGCGATTGAATATGTCTTTTATTCATAAATATGGTCCTAGGACCTTTGACCACAGGTGCTTTGACCATAGGGGGTTTGACCATAGGGGGTTTGACCACAGCGGAGCTTTGACCATAGGGGCTTTGACCATAGGGGGTTTGACCACAGCGGGCCTTTGACCATAGCGGTGCTTTGACCATAGGTGGTTTGATCATAGGGTGTTTGACCACAGGTGTTTTCTCAGCAGAGTGTCTTTGATCACAGGTGGTCTATCAACGGGTGTGATCACAAGCGCTGTGTCCGGCTTTGATCATAGGTGTGATACGATTAACACGATTTTATACATGTTTCCTGAGAGTACGTTAATAGAAATTAACATGTATTTAAAAAAGCCAAGAACTATATTTTAGTCTCCACATAAAGGCTGGCGCTAGTCCTCATAGATTTATTTTAAATATAAATGAAACACAAATAATGCGACATATAACAAGTTTCACAAATAAATAATGTAGAAGTACTTGAAAATACATAGCATATATAAAGGATAAAAAATGATACAAAACTTGCCAACAATATAGTCAAAGATGTAATACATAAAATGGTTAACTACATGACAGATGTGCTATAGCACGCAAATATGTCAGTACATCTGTTTGACCATATTATTACATCATGTCGAAATTTAAAATATAATTTAGCAACTTTTAAAATAAATCCTTACCATATATGGACAGCATTGGACAAACCACCTGAGATCAAAGACCCTATGTGGACAAAACACCTATGATCAAAGCCGGACACAGCGCTTGTGATCAAACACCAGTTGATAGACCACCTGTGATCAAAGACCCTCTGCTGAGAAAACACCTGTGGTCAAACCCCCTATGGTCAAACCCCCTATGATCAAACCACCTATGGTCAAAGCACCGCTATGGTCAAAGGCCCGCTGTGGTCAAACCCCCTATGGTCAAAGCCCCTATGGTCAAAGCTCCGCTGTGGTCAAACCCCCTATGGTCAAACCCCCTATGGTCAAAGCACCTGTGGTCAAAGGTCCGCGCACCATAAATATGTACCCTAAACATGTATATATATACATATTAATATACATACATATATATATATATATATATATATATATATATATATATATATATATATATATATATATATATATATATATATATATATATATACATATATATATATATAAATATGTATTGATTTTTGTTTTTGCTATGCTATCAAGATTTAAATGGTCATTTAATAAAACGCATCAAACAATTAATTTTAGATGTACTTTACAAATCTTAAAATATATAATTACAAGCCGGCCCGCGGCATAACATACGCCGCTATTTAGTTGTTTCTAATTTTCAATAATTCATAATTTGTGAATTCGACAGTACCAACGCTGACACTGAAAATATTTCTTTAAAACACCATAAGTAGCTCGTTAAGGACCATAACCCCTCCCCCCCTTCCTCCCCCTCCCCCCCCCTTCCTCCCCCTCCCCCCCCCCCCCCTACGTTTAAAATCGTTGGCTCTGCTTGTAAACATTTAGAGTGAACACAGCTCACTAAAACCATGTAGGGGTGGGGAGGTAGGGAGAGCGTTTGCAGCTTGTTTTCTAACGGCTCGAAGAGGAGAATTATATATATAGATGTACGTTTGTATATATAATTATGTACGTTTGTAGCGTGTTTAATGTGATTTTCGTGTTGTTTAGTTTTTATTTATTATAGACCCTGTTTCTGAGATCCGTGTTTTCAAATCTCCCCACTTGCTGCCTTGGCACGCCTGTTGGAGTTTTTAGATTCGCTGACGTCAGCGGAAATCTTGCAAGGTTTCCCGGTGACTTGCAGGAGATCTTGCAAGTGCAATCCGCTTATAGAATTAAGTCAAACCGGTGCAATTATTTTCCTTACCCCATCCTTGATCGAACACTCAAATTTTGATCTAGTACTAAAAATCCGATTTGGTGTGGCGTTATTGATTAAGCAAGCAGTGATCTAGCTCTTAAATATTTAGCTAGCTCTCAAATATTGATCAAATACTCAAATATTGATGAAAAGCTCAAATATTGATCCAAAACAAAATTATTGATTGTGGGAATTCAAATATTATAAAGCAATGAATTGTGATTTAACATTTCAGTATGTATTAAGTATTTAAAAAACCGAGCTATGAAGATAACACAAAGGCAAGATATTTGACCAGTCGTGGCAGTAAAAAATAGTTGACAGAAAGTGTAATGCAGATGTTGAGAGAAAGTGTAGATGCAAAGAGACAGTCTGATAGTTTAGATGTAGAAAGACAGTTAGCTTGAAAGTGTAGATATAAAGAGACACTCTAAAAGTGTAGAGAGACAGCCTGAAAGTCTAGATGTAGAGAGACAGCCTGAAATTATAGATGTAGAGAGACAGTTATCCTTAAAGTCTAGATGTAGATAAAACAGCCTTAAAGTCTACATACGGAGAGAGTCTAAACTGTAGATATATAGAGATAGTTAGCCTTAAAGTGTAGGAAGCATGAAACCGTAGCTGTAGTAATACAGCATAAGATAGCGACTCAAATCCTCAAGACGCCCCCGAATCGTACCCTAACACGATTAATCACCTAGACCAGGGGTTTCCAAACTACGGCCCGCGGGCCAGATGCGGCCCGCGATGTCCTCTCATCCGGCCCGCGGAGATCTTTTTGTCCACGGAAAAACCGTTTGTTGGTGATGGCTGAGGAACTTTACCCAGAAAAAATCAAAGACATGCCTGGAAGAAACTGGCCCCCGAACTGAAATTTGATAGTTAATGTGGCCCTCGGACTGAAAAGTTTGGAGACCCCTGGCCTAGACTAATGATACTTATCCGGCTAGCTGTGAACAGCGTAGATCTACATTTTACCGTTTTTACGCCCAGTGCAAACAATTTTCACCTTTGTCCTCCCCTTTTTGTTACAATATTTAAATAACTCCCTCCGTCGATTTTAGCCAAGTCCAAATCAATGACAAAACCAACCAATAGTAAAAACTCGTTTCCTTAATCCCAACTTTTTGCTCCTTCATTTTATCCCGACTGGCAAATTTCCAAAGGAAAGATTTTTTTTTACTGCTGTAACCTACATCTATCTTTTCATTGCCAGTTTAAAAAAAGCTTCGTATTTTTTAAAAATTATTTTTATATTCATATCTTTACAGGAGAGATGAAAAGAACTTGAAATGGAAATCCCTATTTCTTAGATGTACACAGTAAAAATGAATTCAAATTATTGAATATTATGTCTTTTTTTTTTTATTCCGAGATCTAGTCTTTGTGTCCGAGTTTTAAAGTTCATTTAACCGTAAAAAGACCGTAGGTTAAACGGTAATTTAATTACCTGTAAGAAGAAAAAAACTAACTGTATTAGTGAAGGAATTGGACAGGTTATTGGGTAAGTAAGCGAAGTAGAGTTAGGTCTCTAACCCTAAAAATAGAAGAGTTCTTCTGCCTTTTGTGTACTTTGGAGAGTCCATAAAAGACGTCTAACTTCTGTATGTGGGATGGGTGGTGGGGGGACGGAATTTTGTGACGATGTGTGATGAGGGAGAGGATGAGTTAAAAAGTGTGACGACACGTTTTTTGTGTTATAAAAAATAATATTAACACTGGTTTTTACTAGTTATTTCACGTTTTTTAAAGACATTTTTCGGCTATTTATATACTTAACATAGACCGAGCTTAGAAATATCTTACAAAGAAAAAGTTTTGGGAAAATAAAATCTGCAATTTTAAGGGATGGGGTTGAAGGATTATTTGTGAGGTAAACATAGGATGTGGTTTACTTTTTTAAACGATGTGTGTCATGTGGAAGGGGGGGGGGAGGTTTACAAACGTCTGGAAAAACGTGACGTCATGTATGGATAACTCCTTTTATTAATGCTTTGTATGACCTGTTAATACTGTTTAAAGAAAATCAAATGCTTTTATATTTTACAAAACAGAAAGAATAGTATATGTATATCTTGTAAAGTGAAAGCAGAGCGGACGAATACTAACAACCCGAAAGCCTCGAATTAGGATCCCAAGCGCGATGACGTCGCTGAGTCCACTCAGCTATGATTAGTACCTGACTCGCGTTAGGGAAAGTAAAGTCGACTGGGTATAGTAATGACAAGTTTATTACTTCATATCCCGGGGTCACAGAAACAGATGAACTCTGCCTCATCTGCCCACTGTTGCAAGTTCGAAAGGGTACTTTACTTTTTACTTTAATAACGGCGTGTAACCCGCCGGTTAAGGTAAAATTTAATTACGTCTGCAGCTGTTTTTGGTTAGTTTTTTTTTTTTTAAATAAAGTTTAATGTAATAATCTCATTATCTGGTTTTTTTTTTTCCTTTTTATGGACGCTTGTAATTTTGTTTAAAATTCATTTGCGCTATTATTATTATTTTATTTTTTTTGCTTTTAAATAGCGTCTGTCTTTAAACCTCCACGGTTGTGCATTTTTATCCTAATGAGCTGACAATAGGTGTTAATTAGCAATCTTTTCCCCGTGTTTCATAATCGTTTTTTTCCCATCATAAAAGCCTGCAATTATTTCCCTTCAGTTTTTGTTCGCAGGTTCGTTGAAACTGGTGTAAAAATCGTCGCATAAAAAAATGTTAAGATAAATGACACAGACAGACCCCGATAGACCCCTGTCAGACCCCGATTTTTTGTTTTCTTGTAAACAAGTCGACCCATAACACAACAATTTTCACGAAGATAAAAAAACAGGTGTCCAAAAAAAGAAACAATTTTTCCGTCGTATTTTTTTACACATTTAAAAAAAGGATCGGGGAGGGGGGGGTGCGGTGATATTTTGCCAAGTAATGTGTATGAAGCAACATAAAACATTCATCCTGACATATACATCACAACATATATATCTCCTACGTCGTAGCACATAAATCTTAACAGTTTTGTAATAGCACATACATCATAACACATACATCGTGACACATGCGTTTCAATACAAACAGCATAACACATATATTTTAACACAAACATCATAAGATATATATCTTATCACAAACAGCATAACACATATATTTTAACACAAACATCATAAAATATATATTTCATCACAAACATCATAACACATATACTTTAACACAAACAGCATAACACATATATTTTAACACAAACAGCATAAGTTATATATCTTAACACACACATCATAAGACATGCATCTGAACACAAACATTATAGCACATATATCGTATCAGCTATATGATATAACATTAAACACACCCATATTTATATTAACACACAAGTAAACACACAAACACAAACCTCACATATAAACACGCACAAGTTAACACATACACACACACACGCGCGCGCAACTACACACGACTTTTAGCAAATTCATCTGTAGCTAGATCTAAATGAAATTTAAGATGTCGCCTCAAACATTTGTTTACTTTTTTTTTCGGCGTGAGATTCCCCAGTGCCAACCAATGGAAACATCATCTTTCTCTCATCACGAGCTACCCGGACCAATCAGGACTAACGTGACTCTCGCCCTAGACTGATCTACAGCCACAACGAGATTGCTCCGGGGGTCAGGGGTCAGAGCTCATCTCTACGTCATTTACATAACAGTTGGGGGCGACCAACGTTTTTTTGTAACGTGACGTCAAAAATGTGAAACGCTTGCCAAGAAAAAAATAATAATATTCGCCATTCATTGAAAAAGTGGGTTTCGACCCAAGAATGAAATTACGCGGTTAGTTTTCACGATTACATTTGCATATCATTCGTCTGGATATTATTTAAAATGTTATCGTTATATCATTATTATTTATATTTGGTTTGGTGCACTTTAGCCATTAGGGAACAGAATAGTGGTACAAATAGCGTCTAAAATTATAATGGCGACGTCGGTTAGGTTACTGAAGTGGAGGCCGATGATGGCCGATTAGGGCCGATGAGGGTCGATTAGGACTGATTGTGATGGAATGGAGTCTTTTCACTGCTCGTAGAACTTTAAAATGGGAAGTTTGTACCCGGGTAAAAATTGGAACCCCCCCCCCCCCCCCTTGAGACGATCCTGGCTACGCCACTGCACTCAGTCCACCCAGCACGTATGAGGACCTGACTCACGTCTTACATCTGATCCATATGTTTGGATGCTATTGCGGACGAATTTACCTTTGTCATACCACTGCTTCGTAAACAGGCTACATAAAAATGTTCACCTTTCAGACCTAACAATAGCTAGGACAGAAGCACCAAAACTTGAGAATTCAGAGTTATTCGACGTTTGCTCTAAAATTATGTCGTGCATATTTCAGCTGACGTATGTGTTATTGATGTAGTTTTGACAGAATGTTATTAGTATGGCCTACCTCTGGTGGTCAATAAATATTGATAATTTCGTTGTTTCTTTTGAATAGAATTATTTCCTATCGTACGTATCGTGCTGCATTTGCTATTGACGATTTCAGTACCAAAAAAAGCTGTTGTTAAATGTTTGGTTGATGGCGTGGTCTAGCGGTAGAAAGCTAGACTGCTAACCCGAAATTCTCGAACTCTAATCCGGGTTCAAGTCAGAAGAATGTTCCTTGGGTGTGGTAGATGTGGTAAATGTGTGGGTGGGTGTGGGTGGGTGTGATAAATGTGGTTGTGGATGTGGTTTGGTGGGTGGGTGGGCTAAATGTGGGTGTGGTTATGTGTGTTAAATGTGTGGGTGTTATTGGGTGGGTGGGCTAAATGTGTGGGTGTGGGTGTGGTTGAGTGGGTGGGTGGGCTAAATGTGTGGGTGTGGGTGTGGTTGGGTGTGATAAATATGTGGGTGTGGGTGTGGTTGGGTGGGTGGACTAAATGTGGGTGTAGCTGTGTGTGCTAAATGTGTGGGTGTGGGTGTGGTTGGGTGTGATAAATGTGGGTGTGGGTTGTTGGGTGGGTGGGCTAAATGTGTGGGTGTGGGTTTGGTAAGTTTGTGTAAAATCGTAGGTCGGCGGGTGTACGGGGAGAGATCTTTCACCAATCCAAACAATCGAATTGAAGCGACGAGCGAGCTGATGGGTGTGCTAATTGTGTGGGTGATTGTGGTTGGGTGTGGTAAATGTGGGTGTGGTTGGGTGGAGTAAATGTGTGGTTGGCTGGGTATGCTAAATGTGTGCGTTTAATACGTTTGTATACAATCCTAGGTTGGCGGGTGTTGGAGAGAGATTTACACCATTTCAAACACTCGAATTGCTGTACGGAGCTAGCTGATTGCAACGTGTTGATGTATCCTGGGACAACGAACTCGAGCCTCGCCCCGGGCGTTGAAAATCTCCAAGGCCGGCTGGACCTCGGCATATCCGATCGGCTGGACGTCTTAAGTGCAAATAAAACATTTCTAGCCCTCTAATGTGGCCCATCTATCACAACGAACTACCCCCCCCCTTACCTTAATTTTTTCATGCACTAATGTGACCCACGCGCCGATGCTGTCTATATTTTTGAGCTGATCCCGACAAATCTGTCCCCAGCAGGTTGGAATAAATACCCCACCCCCACATCCCACCCCCAGATCTGGGTTTCTAGACAACGGAATTCGCAGGCAAAAAAAGTGTTACATTTCAAGATGTCTAAAATTGTACACTTTATTGTTTTTTTTTATAATGTCGGGTTGGCTTGACCCAGAGTGTCAGTTTTAAAATGTTTTAAAAGGTGTTGTTTTCTTATTTTATTATTATTATTTTGAAAACATTTAAAATCACTCATTACTTTCGTCTTTCTTCTTCTTCGTTCTTAATTTTAGTGTTGGAAGGGATCCCATCCAGCACAATAAAGTACACGTGTCATCTGGTTATGCGCCATTGAGGCCATTGACTCAGATTTCAGCCTGCTTTTCTTGTTGGATTTGCTTCCATAGCATTTGTCCAACCAAGAACAAACTACAAGTGAGCATTTTTTAATTTTATTTTGGAGTTGTGACGACCATTGTCACAATGAATCATCTGACATTCCTCTCGCCATTTATATATATATATATATATATATATATATATATATATATATATATATATATATATATATATATATATATATATATATATATATATATATATATATATATATATATATATATATATATATATATATATATATATATGTATGTATGTATATATACATACACATATATATTTCTAATCTGAGAGTCTCGAGTTCGAATCCGGGAAACAAAGGCGAATGGGCATAGTGCTGACCACGATATATATATATATATATATATATATATATATATATATATATATATATATATATATATATATATATATATATCGCTTGTCCAAAACACCCACAAGCACCACCCAATAACACCGTTCTAAAACAGCTTGTTATACGCTCACTAAATTATTTCTTTCCTTATTTTCAGCACACAGAAATGGTAAAGCTAACGACCACAAAGCAGAAAAAAATATTTTCCCGCAACAAATAACTACAAGCTTTAAGTTTTCCAATTCTTAAAATCGTTAAAGCCTGGCTTATTTTTCCTACAAGTAGGATTAGAGATCAATTATTTACATGTTATTTCACAGCTAGCATTGCATGGTGGGATACAATGGGTGTTGTTTTATTGTTTCAAATATACGATCGATTGCCCACGCAGGTAGTTCCGACACGTCTTTGCTCGTTGGGATAATTCTCATGGGAAATGTTTTAATGTAAATATTGGATTTTTATAACGTGTTTGTTATCATTTAAAAGCATGCTGGTGCATGCTATGTTTAGGGTCTATGACGGTATATGCTATATTTGTAACGTATGATGCTGTATGTTACCTTTTTAAATATGCTAGTGAAAGATGCAATTTCAGTGTATGCTAGTGTTTGTTATATGTTCAACGTATGCTGCTCTGTGCTACCATTTCAAGTATGCTAGTAAAAGATACAATTTCAGTGTATGCTAGTGTTTGTTATATTTTCAACGTATGTTGTTGTATTTTTATCATCGTTTCTTGTGTGTGCCCAAGATACATGACGCAGATGAAGTAGAGTGTATGTGTTTCAGTGACCTCGGTATATGAAGAAATTGTGTGGTCAGCATTATGCCCAGCCGCCTTAAGTTCCCTTACGTGAGTCAAGTACCCATCTGAGCTCGGTAGACTCAGGGGCGTCATACAGAGATTCGTTCTCGAGGCTTTCGGGTTGGCTGTCGTAAGCTCTAGTTTGCGACCACGCCGTCCCCATTTGAAACGGATACTGGTGTTTGTATATTATTTCAACGTATTCTGGTGTATGCTATCTTTTAACGTACGGTACTGTATGCTACCATTACAACGTATGCTGATTCATGATACCATGAATAAGTGAGTAGTATATTAGGTCACTTTTGGGTCGTATTTTTGGCGGAGCAGGTGGTGGGAAGGTACAATGACATATAGTAAAATACTCGGAGCAGGATGCGCAGCCTGGGACAATGACATATAGCAAAATACTCCCAGCCTGGCGCATCGCAGGGGTAAGGGTGGTGGAGCAGGATGCGCTGCAGGGACAACGACATATAGTAAAATACTACGACAACTGGCGTTGGCGGAGCAGGAGGGTGGCGCAGCCTGGGACAATGAGATATAGTAAAATACTCACCCGCCTGGGTGAGCCTGGCGCAGAGGCTGGGTGAGGGTGGGTGCAGCCTGGGACAATGAGATATAGTAAAATACTCCCCCACCCTAGGGTGGCGGAGCAGGAGGGGTGACGTAATCTCCGTTGACCTTGTGACGTAATCATTGACCTTGTGACGTAATCAGTCACATTGTGACGTCATCACTGACCTAGTTACGTAATTTTAATGCGTTTTTTAATGAGTTTTTAAATTTTTAATTAATTTTTGACCTAGTTACGTAATTTTAATGTGTTTTTTAATTAGTTTTAATGAGTTTTAAAAATTTTAATTAATTTTTTATTAACGAGTTACGTAATTTGATTATTTGTTTGAGTTTTTAAATTTTTTAATTAATTTTTTATTATCGAGTTACGTAATTTAATTACTTTGATTGTATTTTTATTTTGTTTAATTTGTTTGTTTACTTGTTGTTTAATTTAATTACTTTGTTTATATTGTGTAATTTTTATTGACGAGTTACGTAATTTGATTATTTGTTTACTTTTTAATTATTTTTATTTTGTTTATTTTTAATTTTATTTTATTTTATAATTAGTTAAATTATTATTAACTAGTTACGTAATTTGATTTTAATTACTTTGTTTAATTTAATTACTTTGATATATTTCTTTTCTTTGTTGTTTAATTTGTTGGTTTGTTTGAATGTATGTATGTTTTAAATAAAAGACTAACACTAGCCGTGTACTTTGTGAATAACATCCATTAAAGATAACGATCAGCCACAGCTGTTACGTATCGACCCGCCCGCGAAGTTTTCTCACCGCTGCCCGTTTTAATGGGAATGTATTGATCGCAGCCGCTGGCCCATCACAGCATGATGTCCCACCTAATTAAATTTTTTGTTATGCTTCACCGAGTTACCCCCGCTCGGTTGACGGGTTATGGTAATTAACGACATACATTAAGTAGCTTTCCGCGAAGCACTTAGGTCATTATGCAACAGCTGTCGCACAACAGCTGTTGCTGTAATTAGGCCGTTCAACCGGATAAATGACCGCGAAAATTGTGTTCTAATCACTTCAACTTCGGACTTCAAATCAAGCGTCACCGCGACTTATCCAGCCTGCGACCTCTGTTGACTCCTGAGACTAAACCCACGCCAGCTTTACCAACCATCACATCCACCTAACCCTATACGGACCACATCTTTTGTGCGTGTTTATTCTATTAAAGGTAAGGTTAATATTACTTTTTGTTTTAAGGGAGCTAACCCCATTAAAATACCCTTTAAATAAATATGTAACTAAATAAGTAGTCATATGTATTCCTTTTAGTGTACAACCGACCCTACGAGACAGACTAACCATCGACCGAACCTATTGAGCTACCTACCCATCCCCGAGGCACCCACTGAACCAAACGTTCCAGCTACATCCAACTACACCATTTCGGATCTCCACACACAGCTAACTTCACGTTCAGCTTACGCGTTCAAACCCATAGGTACGTTCATTTTTAATTTTGTTTTAAGTATGATTTTTGTTTCATGCATTTTATTTTATGTATTTATTTTTATTCTACAGCCAGTGACCTACCCAGTCATCCAACTACTAGACACTTCGTCAATAATGCAAACCGCCCAGTCTACCACCCATCCAGCCATGAGCCGTAACAAGTGTGACATATGCAACCGTGTGTTCACCCGCAAAGACGGTTTGACAAGACATCACGACTCTGTTCACCGCCGACAAGGACATCTCTGTACAACATGCGGGAATCTATTTACACGACTTGACAATTTAACAAGACATTGTAAAACAACACACACCAACCAAACATCACCGACCGACACCCCATCAGCAACCGATAGACAAACTCCACAACCACTATACGTGACCGACAGACAAACCATGCAACCCCTAGCAGCGATCCAAACAACTCGTACCATGACCAACACTATTCCATTAAAGCGACATACGATGTATGACGACATAGCAAACAACAAACGCGTAAAGACTAACAACGACAGTAACGTTAATTCACACACCACTATTTTTCCTGTAGACGACCTACCCATGATACGTTATACATGTGACATATGTGAGCATGCATTCACCTGCAAACATGGTTTGAAACGACATCACGATACGGCACACAGACGACGAAGACATACATGTAGAGAATGTTTGCAAGAATTTACAAGAAAATATAATTTAACGAACCACTATAAAATACCACACACCATCAAAACATCACCAGACGACACATCAGTGACCGACACGAATATCCCATAGGATGACTTCTCACAGACATCTCCTTACACCCAACACAGAAACTCACTTTCTTACTTTTATATTAAAAGACAAGTAGACACAATGTGACATCTCCCCTAGACTGTAGACCGATGGGGTTGTTTTTATTCAATAAAAATTTATTATATATGGTCTTTTGTGATTTTTTATTGTGTTATTGTTTTGTTACTTGTCCCTGAAAGTTATGTAACTCGGTATCCTGTATAAGAGGTATGACTGGAATCAAAATCACGGGAGAGAACGTGACGTACATCGCGATATTTGAAAACAGGGCGATGTTTAACCTCAACCAAAAAAGACAATGAACCTAGAAGGAAGACGAATATATATCTTAGTCTTGCAGCAGATTACCTTCCCATGTTCACTTTAGTATTACAGTTTTCATCAAACTTCTTTTTGACTTGAACTTCGTTAATTTTTAAGAAAGTTTACTTATACATAATACATTACGTCTAATGACAATTTTTTATTTTTACCACTCAATGTATTTTCTTTTTCTATATCTTACATTGTCATCTTAATTTTTGATCACCTTAGTAAAAATTTGCTTAAGATTATAAACTTCAAGTTTTAAAAAACAACAACGTTATAGTACGTCGTGTCAAATGACACACCGTTTAAAATGTCTACATTTAAAGTTCACCAAAATAATGACGTAAAATCTAAATATGATATGACGTTAGCATACATATCATTCAACCTGTCAAGTCGTGTAAATAGATTCCCGCATGTTGTACAGAGATGTCCTTGTCGGCGGTGAACAGAGTCGTGATGTCGTTTCAAACCATGTTTGCAGTTGAATGCATGCTCACATATGTCACATGTATAACGTATCATGGCTAGGTCGTCTACAGGAAAAATAGTGGTGTGTGAATTAACGTTACTGTGGTTGTTAGTCTTTACGCGTTTGTTGTTTGCTATGTCGTCATACATCGTATGTCGCTTTAATGGAATAGTGTTGGTCATGGTACGAGTTGTTTGGATCGCTGCTAGGGGTTGCATGGTTTGTCTGTCGGTCACGTATAGTGGTTGTGGAGTTTGTCTATCGGTTGCTGATGGGGTGTCGGTCGGTGATGTTTGGTTGGTGTGTGTTGTTTTACAATGTCTTGTTAAATTGTCAAGTCGTGTAAATAGATTCCCGCATGTTGTACAGAGATGTCCTTGTCGGCGGTGAACAGAGTCGTGATGTCGTTTCAAACCATGTTTGCAGTTGAATGCATGCTCACATATGTCACATGTATAACGTATCATGGCTAGGTCGTCTACAGGAAAAATAGTGGTGTGTGAATTAACGTTACTGTGGTTGTTAGTCTTTACGCGTTTGTTGTTTGTTATGTCGTCATACATCGTATGTCGCTTTAATGGAATAGTGTTGGTCATGGTACGAGTTGTTTGGGTCGCTGCTAGGGGTTGCATGGTTTGTCTGTGGGTCACGTATAGTGGTTGTGGAGTTTGTCTATCGGTTGCTGATGGGGTGTCGGTCGGTGATGTTTGGTTGGTGTGTGTTGTTTTACAATGTCTTGTTAAATTGTCAAGTCGTGTAAATAGATTCCCGCATGTTGTACAGAGATGTCCTTGTCGGCGGTGAACAGAGTCGTGATGTCTTGTCAAACCGTCTTTGCGGGTGAACACACGGTTGCATATGTCACACTTGTTACGGCTCATGGCTGGATGGGTGGTAGACTGGGCGGTTTGCATTATTGACGAAGTGTCTAGTAGTTGGATGACTGGGTAGGTCACTGGCTGTAGAATAAAAATAAATACATAAAATAAAATGCATGAAACAAAAATCATACTTAAAACAAAATTAAAAATGAACGTACCTATGGGTTTGAACGCGTAAGCTGAACGTGAAGTTAGCTGTGTGTGGAGATCCGAAATGGTGTAGTTGGATGTAGCTGGAACGTTTGGTTCAGTGGGTGCCTCGGGGATGGGTAGGTAGCTCAATAGGTTCGGTCGATGGTTAGTCTGTCTCGTAGGGTCGGTTGTACACTAAAAGGAATACATATGACTACTTATTTAGATACATATTTATTTAAAGGGTATTTTAATGGGGTTAGCTCCCTTAAAACAAAAAGTAATATTAACCTTACCTTTAATAGAATAAACACGCACAAAAGATGTGGTCCGTATAGGGTTAGGTGGATGTGATGGTTGGTAAAGCTGGCGTGGGTTTAGTCTCAGGAGTCAACAGAGGTCGAAGGCTGGATAAGTCGCGGTGACGCTTGATTTGAAGTCCGAAGTTGAAGTGATTAGAACACAATTTTCGCGGTCATTTATCCGGTTGAACGGCCTAATTACAGCAACAGCTGTTGTGCGACAGCTGTTGCATAATGACCTAAGTGCTTCGCGGAAAGCTACTTAATGTATGTCGTTAATTACCATAACCCGTCAACCGAGCGGGGGTAACTCGGTGAAGCATAACAAAAAATTTAATTAGGTGGGACATCATGCTGTGATGGGCCAGCGGCTGCGATCAATACATTCCCATTAAAACGGGCAGCGGTGAGAAAACTTCGCGGGCGGGTCGATACGTAACAGCTGTGGCTGATCGTTATCTTTAATGGATGTTATTCACAAAGTACACGGCTAGTGTTAGTCTTTTATTTAAAACATACATACATTCAAACAAACCAACAAATTAAACAACAAAGAAAAGAAATATATCAAAGTAATTAAATTAAACAAAGTAATTAAAATCAAATTACGTAACTAGTTAATAATAATTTAACTAATTATAAAATAAAATAAAATTAAAAATAAACAAAATAAAAATAATTAAAAAGTAAACAAATAATCAAATTACGTAACTCGTCAATAAAAATTACACAATATAAACAAAGTAATTAAATTAAACAACAAGTAAACAAACAAATTAAACAAAATAAAAATACAATCAAAGTAATTAAATTACGTAACTCGATAATAAAAAATTAATTAAAAAATTTAAAAACTCAAACAAATAATCAAATTACGTAACTCGTTAATAACAAATTAATTAAAATTTTTAAAACTCATTAAAACTAATTAAAAAACACATTAAAATTACGTAACTAGGTCAAAAATTAATTAAAAATTTAAAAACTCATTAAAAAACGCATTAAAATTACGTAACTAGGTCAGTGATGACGTCACAATGTGACTGATTACGTCACAAGGTCAATGATTACGTCACAAGGTCAACGGAGATTACGTCACCCCTCCTGCTCCGCCACCCTAGGGTGGGGGAGTATTTTACTATATCTCATTGTCCCAGGCTGCACCCACCCTCACCCAGCCTCTGCGCCAGGCTCACCCAGGCGGGTGAGTATTTTACTATATCTCATTGTCCCAGGCTGCGCCACCCTCCTGCTTCGCCAACGCCAGTTGTCGTAGTATTTTACTATATGTCGTTGTCCCTGCAGCGCATCCTGCTCCACCACCCTTACCCCTGCGATGCGCCAGGCTGGGAGTATTTTGCTATATGTCATTGTCCCAGGCTGCGCATCCTGCTCCGAGTATTTTACTATATGTCATTGTACCTTCCCACCACCTGCTCCGCCAAAAATACGACCCAAAAGTGACCTAATATACTACTTAAGTGTGCCGGCGAATGCTACAATATGTATATCATTTCCATTCTGATTGAATAACAACACTTGCCTAAACACCACTCAAGGTATGGTACTCTACCCTATAAACATATGCTCATGTATGCTAGTATATTAATGTATGCTCCTAATACATTGACAATATAGTCTCATTAATCACGATAACAACGTTTCTTTTTCAACTTTACCTTAATATGCCATATGTACAATGTCGATATATGCTAATTTACGATCGAACGTTAACGGGAACTGCTTGGAAAATTATGCCAAAGTAGATATGTTTGCCTGTTTCAAAGTAAATTATACAGCATAATACAATGCCGAAGTATGTTAGTTATTCGTCTTTGACTAAATATGCTGATTTGTGCTGCTTATTTACCATTTATATTATGCTGCGAGTGCAAAGTATAGCGGTGTATGCGTTTATGACAATGTATGTTACTTTAAGTTATGAGTATAAAGTATGCGTGTATATGCTACTAATAGGGTGTATGCTGGCCTACATAGCCTATTTGTTCACGTATACAGATATGCTACCATCATTTCGTAAAGTAAAGATTCCTCTTTAGACCTAGCGATCCACTGGGTAGATGTATCATAGTTCATATGTTTCTTGACCTCGGTATATAATGTTTAATATGGCCAATACTATGCCTAGTCACCTTTACTTTCCCAACCGTAAGTTAGGTACCCATCAGAGTTGGATGGACTCAGGGACGTTCCACTGACTTGAACCCGGAAACAAACTCGAGACTTTCGAGTTACAGTCTAGCGCTCTACACGTCTTCCTATCATTTGGATGCATGTTAAAAATACATCATTTCACTGTATGCAGTCGTATGCTGAAAGCTTCAGTTATGCTAAGTATGCTTCGTATGCTGGTGTTTAATGGCAGCAAATGATAACTAATCAAAACAACTTTCTTGTACCCTGTGTCTTAGTTACCCTATTATAGCGATCTCAATCAGAAATAACCAGCCCTTCATAAAAATATATTTTACACATACGTCATCGCGTCTAAAAATAGCTCCGGTGGAAAATCCGATCAAAACACGTCCTTGGATGACTGACGTCTTCCAGTTCTCGAGTTCAGGACTTTTCGTTAACCTAATTAAAATAATCATTTCAAATTTCAAGCCGGTAGTTCCCACCAAACCGAATTATGGTAATACAGTCACGTGATCCCCGCCTGTTATCTAAGAGTTGAAAGCTAGTTAATTTGCTTCGTCAGTGAATTGCTTAATCTAATTATATCTCGTGTCAATCCTGTTGTCCAGGAACCTGGGCTGTCCAGAGGTGTTAGAGGGAGGGGGTGAGGGGAGGGGGTGAGGGGAGGTGTTGGGGAGTGAGATGTGAGAGGGTAGTAAATGGATGAGGAGAGGGTAGTAGAGTGTGGAGGAGAGGGGGGGGGGTAAAGTAAGGGGAAGAGTGTAGTAGAGTGTGGAGGAGAGGGGGGGGGGGTAAAGTAAGGGGAAGAGTGTAGTAGAGTGAGGAGAGGGTAGTAGAGTAAAGACGAGAGTGTAGTAGAGTAAGGAGGAGAAGGTAATAGAGTGAGGAGAGGGTAGTAGAGTGAGGAGGAGAGGGTAGAGTGAGGAGAGGGGAGTAGAGTGAGGAGAGGGGAGTAGAGTGAGGAGGGGAGGGTAGTAGAGTGAGGAGAGGGTAGAGTGAGGAGAGGGGAGTAGAGTGAGGAGAGGGGAGTAGAGTGAGGAGAGTGTAGTATAGTGAGAAGAGGGTAGAGCGAGGAGAGCGTAGTAGAGTGAGGAGAGTGTAGTATAGTGAGAAGAGGGTAGAGTGAGGAGAGCGTAGTAGAGTGAGGAGAGGGTAGTAGAGTGAGGAGAGGGTAGAGTGAGGAGAGGGTAGAGTGAGGAGAGGGTAGTAGAGCGAGGAGAAGAGGGTAGTAGTCTAAAGAGTGAAGGCAAGAGCTGTGAGAGGATATATTAAATAAGAAGGTTGGTCAACACTACTGAAATGGTACTCAAGTTATCGTGCACACAGACACGCGGACAAAACTGCAAAACTAAGTTATTCTGCCTCCAGAAGGATATAAAGCGTTAAAGTTTGTCAAAATCCTTATTTAGATTTTTTTCACGATTACAAACATCCTTATTATTCCTTACGAGCTACGCCGCTATTTAGTTGTTTTATTTTCTACTTTTCAGTAATTCATAATTTGTAAATTCGACAGTACCAACGCTGCCACTGAAAATATTTGCTTTAAAACATTATCGCTCGTTAAAGACAATGAACCCCCCCCCCCCTCCTTTCACCAACCCCTACCCCACACACCACCCCGTGAAAGTAAACTCCTCTTAGTTACCTCCCCTTAGTTTAAAATCGTTTCAAACTAAATTATCTGCCTCTAATAGTCGTCACTAAACCCGGCTCTACGATTGTAAACATTTAGCGTGAACCACAGCTCACCAGACCATGTAGAGGTGGGGGGTGGTGGGGAGCGCGCTTACAGCTTGGTGTTTTCTATCGTCTCCAAGAAGAGAATTATATATATAGATACGACAAAGTAAAGATGCGTAAAACAGCGAAAACTAGTAATTATTTAGCACATTTATACTACTTCCTCTATTCTCTGTACACGAGAACGTTAAAAAATATGATATAGTCCTACTTCTTAACAGTACGACTAAATTATTCTAACTTCAGGGATTCCTTTCTGTTATACAAAAAAAAAAATAATTAAGACACGGAAAAAGAAATAAAAGCCACCCAACCCTAAGGACAGTAAAACATTTTTGCCAAACCTAGTCCCAACACGATAGGAAAGAATGGGAAGAACTTAAGAGATGGCAAACCTCCCAGTAGGAAAAAAATTTATTGTCAGAGTACCTTCTAGAAAGAGATGTAAAGACTTCAGCGCTGAGCAACGTTAGACTGTGAACAGAGATTGTAGGCGGGTTATTTTGATTGGGGGTGGGGGCGGGGGGACTGCGTGGGTGGTGGGTGTGGTGGATGGACAGGCTAACTTAACCTAACCTAAAGTAAACACACCCAGAGCTACTGTAGCGAAACTCAAGAATCGAAAGTTGTGTGAGGGAAAAAAATAGTTTCAAGTGAATCTGGAGTTAAAGTACGTTCATGTCCTAGTAGTTTGGTGACAGTAGGCCCCACTAGAGTTGAACGGTTCTCACACTGGTCATAGCTGGCTCCCATTCATATTTCAGGTAAGCTGGCTTATTATTTTGAAGTAAGAATTAATTCTATTTAAGGCCAATACAACCTTCAATTATTTATACCAGAAGTATATCAAAAAATTAAAACGACATCTACTACAAGTAAAATATCAGAAATAAAAAACTAAAATTAAACTTGGTATTAATGGTATGTTGGATTTTAGTTTTTCGAGAATCCTTATCTTGCGTGTTTCTAGTATTAAATCTTAAAGACGAATGAAATAGTGTGGTATAGAACAAAATACAATGTTCAGGGTACTGGGAATACAGTCAGAAGACGATTTAATGTACACGAACTCTATAGGAATACATGTAGTACTAGCTAGAGTATCTAGTTCATGGGGGAGGGGGGGGGCTGCACATGTAGCATTAGCTTTAAATCTAGCACGGTTAGTACTAGCACAGTAAACACTATCTACATTATAAACAAAATTATATATATATATATATATATATATATATATATATATATATATATATATATATATATATATATTATATAGCTATATCTAGGATATGTAGCACATGTAGTAAGTAGCACACGTAGCATTAGCTAGACTAACAAGGACGTCCTACAGTCACAAATACGAAAGGATATCCAAACGCTCTACCATTCGACCACACCGTCCCTTGAATGAATAAGTCACTTTTATAAATGCTGAATAGGTTCACTAATACAAACATCTAGATGCTAGACTATGATCTTGCATTCCCTTACATTAGTTTTTTGTCTATATCAGAGGCTGCTGTTCTAAAAACGGTTGAGTGTTTTCATCTGTTTCCTTTTATCCCTCAAGAAAAAAATATGCAGGATTTTCCTTGGCATATTTTACAGATTGCGTATCTTCTGCTCCAGACAAAATAGTTTTAGCAATTTTTAGGTATATTTTTTTTTAATGTCGTCAGTGTGCTGTGTTTATGGCAATCAGTGAGTAATTACGTAATTATAGTTCAAAGTGTTTTGTTTGGATATTATGCTTTGGTTAAAATAGTTCACATAGTTCATGATACTGGATTCACTTTTTATTTTATTCTCTTAAAGCGAGCACTGTGAAAACGGCATTTAATAAAACAGTCCCGCCATAACGGTCTCTCCCTAAAAAGCCCGGAAAAACGACCCTGATTAATCTGCCCCCGAATAAAAATAGGCCCAAAAATTTATAATCCGAAAAAATGGCTTCAGACACACACACAAAACGCCGACATAAGGGTCCGCGACAATTTAGCTCCAACAAAAAAGTCCCCGATATATATTGCAAATTTGTAACAAATTAATAATTCGCTGTTAAACTTTATTTTTCCAACACGATGGGGATTATACTCCGCAAAGCATAAGCTGTCGTCTTTAAATGACATCACGCTTATGCGGAAAATCTCCCCCACCTCTCTGGCCTCCTCATGTCACGTGACTTACTTAACCTCACCCTCTTTACTTCTTGTGGAGCGAATTGGTCTACTCATCACATTAAAACACACAAAAATGTCTTAAAGAAAAAACTGAAACAATTTGTTTCACCTTTTTCACCACTCCCCTCAGATCAGCGCGCCCCCAGTCCCTTTTAATACCCACAACCCCACACAACCACAAATCATTACCTACTCCAATCATTACCTCCCAACTACACACTCCAATTATCACCTCCTACATTCCCCGGTCAATCATTACCTCCCCATTATCCTTCAATCATTACCTCCCCACTTTCTTTTAAGCTTTTCTAGTATTATTTTATCCTCTACAAAAGATAATTTAATACACGCAAAAAGGCATGTTAACTCCCGTCCCTATTTTATTTTATGATGCTAATTAATAACATTTAGATACAACCTTCCCCTCCCCAAACATGCCTACTCTCTCTGCACCCCTCCCACCTTCTACTGTTAAAGCATTAGATAAATTAATACCACAGATAAGATTTTTTTTTTAATTGTGGGATAAAGATCATTTTACATTTAACAACAAAGTGTAAGCCAGGGGTGTCGATTCGTCTAGTTATTATAAACAGCAGACTTGTTTTCATAAGGAATAAAGAAAGCGTTATACAATATCCCTTAACACCAATCTTACCTTACAAAACTATAAAACCAACCATTACCCATATGACATAATATAACAGGTTACATTATCTTTATTTTACCTACCTGCCCCGTGTGTTTCATAATATATTTGATCTTCAAGAATAAAAAACAAATTTAAAAAACGTCTAAGGGTTGTAATCGAGAAATTTAAAAATGGTTATATTGATCTCCCTGAAGGCAGTTTTTTTTTGTTGACTAGCAAGAGTTACTTTTACTGACTAGCAAGTGTCGTTTTTGTTGACTAGCAAAAGTTACTTTTGTTGACTAACAATAGACCCAGTATTGAGGTGAGAGTAAGTAAAGTAGGGAAAGTTTCCTATTCAGACCTAACGATCCATAGGGCAGATAAAGTAGAGTTCACATATTTCTTAACCTCCACTGTCCTGACTGTAAGTGGTGAAACTAGATTAAATATATCACCGTATCTACGTCATCCGGCTGGACGCATAAGTCATTTGGCTGGCCTTACATGTGTCAGGTAGGTGTAGACGCCAGTGCGGTGACGTCACATTCCACGTCATATGCTACATGTTTTGTTTAATCCAATATCTTCTTTAAACACTAAATGTAGTCTCACCAGTAAAAAAAAGATGAAAGATAAGAACATTTCAAATTAGATATTTGGTAATTTTGGTATGGGTATAGAGGGCACGTGTAATGATTTACTGGAATGAGTTTACGTGGAAGGGGGGGGGGGGGTTGGGCATTTGGTAAATATGTGCGATAACAGATGCCGAGTTGTGTATACATTCGGCTACACATGCGGGAGGTCATTTCTGGACAATGAACAAGTTTTCATTATTTCATGTATTTTTTAATGCTTTGGTTTAATTTTTGTTTGTATTGTTAATCAGCGTAAGATGTTTACAATTTTTCACATAACCCCCCCCCCCCCCTCGCCCCACCCCGGTCATGTTGTGCAGAAGTCCATGGTGCACTCATTAGGATGTACAACAAGATTTAACTATCTACCCATAATTTACCCATCCACCCTAGTGTACATACCCACTCTAGATTTACCTATCCACCATAGAATAACTTTCCACGCAAACGTATCTATCTACCCTAGGTTTACCTTTCCACCCAAGACGTATCTATCCGACATAGATTTACCTCTAGGTCTACATATCCGCCCTAGATTTTCCTACCTGGAATTCCTATGTCCCAGGTACAGACCATTTACATCCACGTCACACCCTGCTCGTCAAAGGTAAATCAATACCTGCTCCGTTCATTCAATGCTCACTAATCTACATACAGCATCATTTGCTTCGTCTTGCGCAAGACACAGAAACTGTATTAAATGTTAGTGTTTTAAAAAAAAATAATGTTACCAGATGTTATCAAGTTTCTTGGCCAAGCTGGGTACAAAGCTGGGTAAAAAAACAGTAACACAATCTACATAGGGTGTATACAAGGGAAGGTGGTGAGATTTATAGACAGAAATTTTGCACACGAAGGTGGAAAAATATTTTTGCTGAGAACGTGTATACTGACTCATACTATCAAGGGTTAGCTAGATACCAGAGGTTTATTAGGTGAGTACTTATTTATCAACTCTTGCCTTAGGCAGGGCCAATTTAATATACTAATGTATTTACTCATTAATACTTTGGATTCCTCATAAAGAAACACACCTTCAAAATTAGAGAACGCTTTTTACTATTGACTTAGCTAACTAAAATTACATTAAAAAATATTCTACTTGATTCGCTATGAAATCTTTAAGTGCTACATTTTGAAAGGAAATCGTTAAGTTCTACATTTTGAAAGGAAATCGTTAAGTTCTACATTTTGAAAGGAAATCGTTACGTTCTACATTTTGAAAAGAAACAGTTTCACGAAAATTGATAATATTAAAAAAAATATTTTCGTCCTTGCCAAGGTAATAGTTTTGTATTTCGATCCGAAATTTTCATAAATAAAACAATCGCAGTAATTGATTGTATATTTCCACCCACAGACCACCATGGTGTTTGAGCTACTATCGGATGTTGGAACCACAACATGGCTGGCCGTCCTGCTCGTCTTGGTCCTGTCCTGGTACTGGACGGCCAGCCAATCAAAAAACCTCCCACCGTCACCTGGGATAGCTTTACCTTTCATCGGACACATGTATCTGCTGGAGAAGAATCCCAGAAAACAGTTCGAACGGTGGGTCAAGCGGTTCGGTCCGGCGTTCAGCTTGAGGTTTGGGATGAACCAAGTCGTGGTGCTCAACACGTACGACGTGCTGAAAGAGGCGCTGGTCAAGCAAGGTGACCACTTCTCTGACCGGCCAACAACGGGATTTGTCGCGGCCAATCTATCCTTTCACTCCAAGGGCGTTATTTTTTCATCAGGCGCCAACTGGAAAGAACAGAGAACGACATCACTTGCCATTTTGAGAACATTTGGCATGGGGAAGAATATTTTGGCTGATAAAATCTCTTTTGAGGTTTCTAAATACATTGAAGCACTTTCTGAAAGTGGAGGAAAACCTACGGACATCAGGACTCTCACCAACATCAGCTTCTCAAATGTCATTTGTTCAATTATTTTTGGGAAAAGAATGAAATTTAACGATCCAAAGTTAATTGATTTGATAAAATGTTTAAACTCAGCAATCGCTTCTATTTCCTGTATCTCTCTATTCAATTTCCTACCGGCTTTACCGTTTTTTGCCCTTTGACTATTTTAAAGTCTGAAATGCTTATTACAAAGTTAACCGCGAACCAGAATGTCCGCTGAAAATGATAGATGAAATTAAAAACACTCCAAACACTGAAAATTGCATCGATGAATCTAGAACAAGTCGGGGTGAACCATGCTCCCATCATTCAGAACAGATCCAGACTTAAATACCTGACAGCGTTTATCATGGAAACACAACGTGCAATAAAGTCTCATCCACTTCTGCAATCAGGATGCAACTGTAGCCGGGTACACCATCCCCAAGGGGACACAAGTCTTGCCTTACCTGGACGCCGTCCTGATGGATGTAAAAATCTGGGGCGTAACTTCCGTCCAGAGCGTTTTCTTGACGATCAAGGCAACATCCAAAACAGAGGAACTCATTCCTTTCTCCTTGGCCGACGTGTTTGTTTAGGGGAATCTTTAGCCAAGATGGAACTGTTTCTGTACTTATCTTCCTTGTTTTATCGTCTTGAAATCCTTCCAGCTAAAGATAACTCCATCCCACCAATGAAAGAAACATTTGGCGTGGTTGTTTCCCCTCCACCTTTTAAAATCCGCCTCGTGGAAAGACAACTTTTAACATCGATGGTGGAGAGGGGGAGACACCATGTATCACCTTACCTGGTGCTAAACGATCATATGACACCATTGAAGTTTAGCATACAATAATATTTTAACATAACAAAAATAAAATAAGCATAAAAATTACAAATTCTTTATTAATGATAATATAAGATCGTATTACAGTTAGAGACAAAAATACATCAGCACTATAAATACATTGTTGACAGCGATACAAAGCTGCTAGACAAAAACATAAAACGTAAGACCATATTTTTTAAACATCTTTCACCTAACTTTATTATTCTCAACCATACGGACATACAGACACAAATTTATAAATGCCAATGCTCCTTTTCATTTTTAACGAAAAAACTCCTAATTAATAATCAATACTTTCATCTTGATTTGCGACAAATATTTGCTGACTAATATTTACTTAGGGTGACAAAAAGATACACATTTTTCCCCTGCGTGTTTATTATGTTGGAATTTAAGATTTTAAAAAAAATGTATTTTACATCAGATATTTGCAAAAACAAGAGTGATTTTTGGTATGTTCATGTTTGTTAGTGTTCGGAATTTCAATTACATATTTAACTGACAAGATTGTTACGTTCATGCGAGTTTGACTGACAATTTTATTTAATTGATACATGTTTTGCTGAATAACTTTGTTACAGTTAAACGTGTTTTGCCAATAATTTTGTTAAATTAATATGTCTGTAACATATATTTTTGCTTTCTAGAATAGTGTTGTCGGTGTAAAAAAAATGTTAATACTCTTTTTTTTTTAAAACAAAAACGTATCTTAAATTAAACAAAGAATCTATAACATGACGCCTCGTGAATATGTAAACAAAATGTATACATTTCAGGTAAATAAATACAATTTAATCTCAAAAATGAAATCTATTATAGATGGAATATTATATTCTACAAAACAAATGGAAGAGGGGGGAGTAGCAAATGACGTCTTGTTTTCTTGGACGATTTTTTATTTCTTACACACCCACCCAACCCCCTCCTCCCCCCTTCCCGTCTTCCGCAATGTCATCCATCGCAATAAATGTCAAAATAAATTCTAAAATTCTAATATGCTAAAGTGTGACGTTACACTTTCTGAAATCTAGACCCCCCCCATCACACTCCACCCCGTGTTACACCTCCTCTCGGAATCTAACGCCCTATCCTTAACAGTGTGCTGTCATTTCAAGACTCGCCCTAGGTAAGGATGATACATCATATTCTTCTATAAGCCAGATCATATACTCTGAACTGGTACACTATTTTTTCTATCTACCCGAGGTGGGAAAGTAGAACACACAGTGTAACCCGGAAGACCAGGGTTTGAATCCCGTTCTTGAGTCTACGCAGCTCTTATGAGTACCCAACTCAAGTCATTAAAATTGGTTTAAAGATAATGGTGACGACACTATGTTTACGATTTACTAATACATATGAACAAAAACTCTATATGTTCTACTGGTCTTCAGGTACGAATGTGTGTTTTATTGGGCAACATTTTGAGCAAAGATCAGGAACTGACGGTCCAGCGAAACATTAATCCTCTGCTCATAAACAGAATAAACCAAATACACTATACCTACAACATAAATGTGTGCTTTTATTTATCAAAACAAAACTTTGTTTATAATAAAAACATAAAGTATAGCCGTAAAAAAACAGGCCTCTACTGGTGTTGAAAACACACTATCGAAAACTCTAAAATTACTGACACTCTAATTTAAGAGCTCGATAATGCCATTAATGCCATTAATTTATTAAGAGATTTTTCATATTATTGTTAAGGAGATCTAAATATAAATCGAGGTTAAATGTAAACAGGCAGTTAATGAATAAAACTATTCTGCATAATATTTGTATAACTTTGACATTTTAAGTTTTTTAATAAGTTATTGTGTTTCTGAATGTATCTTTTCACAACTTAATTATTTATAGCTAACCTTTAAAAGCAGGCTGAGCTAGAAGTGGGGGCAGGAACTGAGTGTGGTTGGTGAGTTGGGGAAACAGTTTATTTCCATATGTAATATTAAAATATATGTTTGGAGCGAATATTTTATGAGGCATTTTGTTGGAAGTCATTTTGTCATAAGCCAATATGCTGTGAGCTAATATGTCGAGGGCCGTCTTGAAGAAGGCCAGTATATCCCAATCCAATTTTCAGAAGCCTTTTTTACGCTAGCCTTCCTGTCAGTAAGCCGCATGTCTGGAGTCATTATGTAATGAGCCCAATTGCTGGTACCTGTTTTAACGGAAGCAAACATGTCAAAGGTATTTGTAATGAGTAAAGTTGTCGCAGGTCCTTTTTTATTGATCGTTTTTTGTGGAGACAATTTATAATAAGGCTGTTTCTTTAGTGCCCCTGAATTTTCACTCACAATAAAAAGGAAAAAAGATTATTAAATATTATTTTTATTTGAAAAGATTATCTATTAAAAAATAGTTTTTTATAGCGAATATATTTTGAAAAAAAATAGTATAAATAAGTAAACTTAATAACTTTACAATACAAAAGACTGTCGGTGATTGACCCAGTTAACACAGACAAGGACATTACAAAGTTAACTTTCCTGGCTACAAATTTTACCACGTAGACATACATTACTTTGAAACTCTCATAACCCCCCACAAAAAACAGAGAAGAAAATATCTTCTCGCATTTTAAATATTAGTAATCAGATGTAAAAAAAAGAAAGGAAAATTACTTTTTATCAAATATTGCTATTTCCATGGATAAATACATGAGTGTTGTGTAAGTAGAATTTACATAATATTATTTTACATCAGCTAATTATTGAGAGTGTGGTGATGTTTAAGTAATTTTTTATTGATAAATATCTCTATGTCTCTATAGTGGATATATATTGATCGTTGACAACGTATATAATACGAAATAGTATTATTTCACAGACTACTTGCCTCTAAGTATTGTTCCTATTTTAAGATTGTTCTATGCTTTCCGTGTATATGATTTCGTTCTCTTTAAAAAGTATCTTTGTATAGTATTGTTGTTTCATAGGGTGTATAGCTAATAAGCAGTCTTCTAAAAAATGTTTACACTTTAAATATCTTTGTATTGTGATGGTAGGGTACAGTTTTTATAGACCAAACAATGTTCTAAAAATAAAAACAAAACCACATATTAACTTTAACAAAACAACATATCCCTGCCCGTCACCAGTGCAGGGGTATGTGCTGCAAACAAACATCTCCCAGAGTTTTTTGTCTTGTGCCATCTTCTCAATTAGACTCCTGGTGAAGTCCATCTTTGTTGTTTTAGCCTTTATGTCCTTAATGTTACTTGGTCAACCGTTGTTTTGTTGGGTTTTTTTTGCGTATTCCTTGGGGACAGAATTTTCTAAAAAAATGTCTGTTTGGCATTTATATAACAGTTCAGTTTTACAGTTCATAATTTTTTTTATGATTTAGGTAGTCAAATATTTATTTTTTCACGTCGGCTTGTCTTTCTACGCAGCGGATTTCATAAGGTGGAGGGGAGACAACCACGCCAAATGTTTCTTTCATCGGTGGGATGGAGTTATCTTTAGCTGGAAGGATTTCAAATCGCTGGAACAAGGAAGATAAGTACAGAAAAAGTTCCATCTTGGCTAAAGATTCGCCTAAACAGATTCGCCGACCGATGGAGAAAGGAATGAGTTCCTCTCTGTTTTTGATGTTTCCTTGTTCGTCAAGAAAACGCTCTGGACGGAAGTTACGTGGGTCGCCCCAGATTTTTTCATCCATCAGGACGGCGTCCAGGTTAGGCAAGATTTGCGTCCCCTTGGGGATTGTGTATCCGGCTACAGTTGCATCTTGATTGCAGAAGTGGATGAGACTATATGGCACAATACTGGCAATACGTTGTGTTTCCATGATAAACGCTGTTAGGTATTTTAGTTTCGGTCTATCTTGTATAGTCGGAGCGCGGTTCACTCCGACTTGTTCTAAAATCTCCTGGTAGATTTTTTTCTGAACTTCTGGATTATGGAGCACAAACAACAAGCTCCACAAGATGGTGGTGCTGGTTGTCTCCGTACCTGCGGCAAACAGGTTGTCAATAACTCGAGCTAAATTAGTCTCGTCCAGTAAAGTGGATTCACCACGCTTTTCTTTATCTTTCATTTCGCTAATATAAGCGGCGATGAAATTTTCACTGTTGGTTGAGTCGTGTTTAATTTCATCAATCATTTTCTGCGCGAAAATTTGAGTTGCACTTAAGTTAGCAATCAGCTGCTTCGATTTCAAAGGGTCAAACGGCAAAAGCCTTAATGCTGGTATAAAATGAAGTAGCGATGTACCCGAAACAGAACTTACTGTTAGATTTAAGGCATTTATCAGTTCAATGAACTTTGGATCATCGAACTCATACCTCTTGCCAAAAATTATTGAACAAATTATATTCGAGACGCTGACGTTGGTCAGAGTCCTGATGTCTGTAGGTTTTCCTCCACTTTCAGAAAGTGCTTCAATGTATTTAGAAACCTCCACAGAGATCTTCTCAGCCAAAATATTTTTCCCCATGCCGAAGGTTCTCAAAATGGCAAGTGATGCGGTTCTCTGTTCTTTCCAGTTGGCGCCGGATGAAAAAATAACACCCTTGGTATGGTCGGGTATGTTTGCCGCGGCAAAGCCGTTCGTTGGCCGGTCAGAGAAGTGGTCACCTTGCTTGACCAGCGCCTCTTTCAGCACGTCGTACGTGTTGAGCACCACGACCTGGTTCATCCCAAACCTCAAGCTGAACGCCGGACCGAACCGCTTGACCCACCGTTCGAACTGTTTTCTGGGATTCTTCTCCAGCAGATACATGTGTCCGATGAAAGGTAAAGCTATCCCAGGTGACGGTGGGAGGTTTTTTGATTGGCTGGCCGTCCAGTACCAGGACAGGACCAAGACGAATAAGACGGCCAGCCATGTGGTGGTTCCAACATCCGATAGTAGCTCAAACACCATGGTGGTCTGTGGGTGGAAATATTAAGTCAATTATTTCCCTCGTTTAAATTTTTTTTTATGGAATTAAATCGTAAATTACTTTATTTTTGGACTTTTTAACATTTGTGTATGTATTTAATGTATTATCTTATGTGCAATTAAAATTTGTTGTACATTATTTTTATTGTATGCTTTTTTTTTTTCCATAAAATAAATTTGTTTTATTTGAGTATCCAGTGCGCCCTTCGCACATTACTGCGATTTGAGAAGAAAGAGAACTTATGGACATTCTTTATGATAATATTAAATTTAAACTGTTTCATCTATTGAAAATCTCTATTTATTTTCAAATGAAAAACATTTCAAAAATTTTAAATTTATTTCTTCCAGATCACCCAATCACATGCTGGTGCCAGTGTGAGAAGTGCGGACTAATCGCATCCTACACCTGAAACATTTTGTTTTTGCGGGGGGGGGGGGGGTTACTCTACGCGTTACCGTTTGTGTTTTAGTTTCTTGGCCGCTCTTTTCTCGAATTCGAATTATTTAAATAAAAACCAAAGCGGTATTATATTTTTTGTATCTTAGTTGTTGTAGCGTAGTGTTTTCTACATTAAAAACCGTACGCCACACAGTGTTCTGTGTGAAAACCTTCAGTGTATGCTTGTTATTTTCCCCAATTGTGAGGTACAACACCCTTCAGCGACCACTTACGTGAAGTTGCGAGGCGCTTTTGTGAGCCACAGGTTAGATTAATGCCAAAAAGCTGCTCAGCATCACTCTGACTAAACTAGCCCCTTTATTTATTAGAAATAGACTAAAACAAGGCAACTCATTACAAGAAATAACTCTGAAAGTTTCTATGAAACTACAGCTGAATTCCATGCATGTTTTTTGGTCTTGTTATATTCGAAATGTACACACTGCTGTAAAGTGGACCACATTTCACCATTCAGTCCGGCATTTTGTAAACTAGGCGATAGTTTTTTAGCTCCCCTTAAAATACACACTGTGCGATCTTTAAGCAAGGGGACCTTTACTTTACAAATAGTTAAATGAAAATCTATATACATAAAAAGCAATGTATATGTGTGTGTGTGTGTATTTGTCTTTATGCATTACTACACCTTTCAACTATCACCGTGAACCTTTTTGAAGCTGTTGAGAATACACATGGGAAAATTTCTATGAAGAAAAAAAATTAAATTCACAAGGGTGACGCCCGGCAGGGCGCGATTTGATTTTTCTCTATAAGCGGTGTATAAATATAAAAGTCGATTGCGGTTTGACACCGTTCATCCAATCGCCCTCAAAATTTGGGGAGTTGATTAGAACACTCCAGGTGAGATTTCCGTCCCAAAATCTTTTTTATTTTTGCAAGAGCGGCGCCTCGGGAGGGTGTGATTCTTCTCTATAGACGGTATATTAAAAAGATGAGAGTCCCCGGTCTTTTCCGTAAGCGCTATGGAGCCTACGTTCGTTTTAAACAGCGAGATAGACTTGGATAAGATTGGGCGTTATAGTTGTTCGCTAAACATAATCAGGCACGTCCCCCGGTGCCCCGGCATGGTCGGATTTTAAACCCCGGGCTATCCTGTGAGCGACATGGCACCTACGTTCCTTTTAAATATTGTGAAATACTATGCATAATATTGGGCGTTATAGTCGTTCACTAAGCATAATCTGGCACGTCCGCCGTCTCTTTTAAACATGAATCAAGCGCAGGCATTGTTTACATTTAAACAAAGTCACGCGTTTAAGAATATGGGATTGGTAAAGCATTGATGAAACTCTCCTAATATATTTCTTCAGATTTTTTTTGTCTTTTATACATTGCTACATCTTTCATCTGATCGCCCTGAAACTTTGAGAAGTTGTTAAGGATTATCTTCAGGAGGTTTCTGGGAAAAATAAAATTCAATTTCGCATGAGCGGCGCCCAGGCAGGGTTGAACTTAGCGCCTAGGGCTATCCCATGAACGCTATTGCGCCTACGTTAGTTTTAAACAGTGATATAGACTATGAATAAATCGGGCGTTTAGTCGTTCATTAAATTGAATCAGAGATTTGTTTCCTGGCGCCCGACACGTTGCAATTTGGCGCCGCAGGCTATCCCAGGTTTTGATAGAATATGGATAAGAAGTAGTATTATAGTCGTTCACTAAACTGAATCAGGCACGGGGTGGGCACGTTAGTATTATTATATCGGTGACACACCTTAGTGAATTTATTTATATATATATATATATATATATATATATATATATATATATATATATATATATATATATATATATATATATACAGAGAGAGAGAGAGATGCGAGAAGGGAGAGTCAACCCAGTGTCCGAATGAAAAACGGGCTGTCGGCTGCAATGCACAACACACATACTCCGATAGGCCTACCCCATGCTGCATATTCCTACTGAGTCATACATTTGTCATGTTGAAGAGGGCGTGGGGAGTTGTAAAGAGTTGTTTTCATGGACTTTTGTGGTAGGTTAGTTTGGTTTAGCGCTAAGTTCTGAACATTTAAAGATATTTGCATAACACTATTATAAAAAATGAAAACCAAGCTGTATGCACGTTTCTAAACAGAACATAATATTAAATACCTAAATCGATTTATTTAATTAAATAATAAGGTAAAAAATGCAGTTATTTATTAGTATTTCTTGTGTACATTTTTATTTATTTTTATTTTGCCCCTTTTTGAGAAAATGTATTTCCTGTGTTGTGTGCGTCGTCAGCAATGAATAAAATAAGGAATAACTTGTTTCTTCACATTCTCGAAATGGAAAATCTTCTTTAACTTGAGTTTCAAAAATTAAATTAAATTCATACTTAAATTGGCTATCAATGCAAGAATTTATTCAAACTTGTGTCTTTTTTTTTTAAATTTTTGTTGTTATTAACTTGATTTTCTTTTTCTTTAAACAGGGTCGGGTACCGAAAAAATTAATATAGAATGTATCTTCCTTTAATGTCTAAGATATAAAATTACTCACCTAGTGCATTGGTCTTTAACTGGGAAGTTTCAAATCCCTGCTTGTACACGCTTTCTAGGCGATATTAGTTCTCTTCGTTTGGGAAATTTTTTACACTAACTCACTCCGCCGCCTTTTATATACAAAAATGAAGGTCATGTTATAGTTTTTGAACCTGTTATTTCAACAAATCAACTTGCGATAAAAGGAGTTTAAAAATAATTAAAATTGTGTTACGGTTTTTGCACCTTGCAATGTGTGAAGGTTGTCAAATGAGCTTTCAGTAAATGGACCAGGTACTGTTTCACCTTAGTCATGCAGGGTACGACTTGGTGTTTGGTGAAATCTGGTCTGTGTTTACCAAGGGCGAGGAGATACGCGGCATTGAAACGTAAGCGGATTTCATTGGTGAATCTAGTCATACTTCCTGTTGTGGGGACCATGGAACCCTGACCTACATATCGCTTGGCAAAATGTTAGGGAGGAGGTAGGGGAAAGGGCAGTGGGCAATGCAATACAATTAAATGGGATCAAAAAGTTTTGACACAAAATAAAGCAAAACAAATTAGAGAAATCAAATACTTGAGATGCATAAGTTCTCTCTCTTTCTCTCTCTCTCTCTCTCTCTCGTTGGATATATATATATATATATATATATATATATATATATATATATATATATATATAGGCTATATATATATATATATATATATATATAGCCTATATATATATATATATATATATATATATATATATATATAAATAGTCTGAATTTCTATTAGCATCACTACATGATTTATACGATTAGGCGACCTGTAAAACGGGGCAGTGATACTTATTGAATCGTCATTTAAACTACTCAAATGGTGTTTATGTGATCTGAATCGCCCTAAGATCACTATAGTGTCTTCGTTGTTTTCTTTTTAAAGAGCGCTTTACGTGAGTGCTACGGTGGGCAACAACAATCGATGACTGAACCGACATAGCCCGGTGCCTTGGAGCCCCTGAAGTAGCTTGATCGGTGGCTCCGTCCAGCGCATCCTGACACTCTTTTAAGTGTTAGAGGAGGAATGTTGTACCTCAACCATGTGAAAGGTAATCAAATTATACTACACTGTAAATCTGCTTTTAATTTCTGATGTAATATGCACCAGTAATTGCAACAAAGATAGCAATAGGTGTGCACAGAAAACGAGGTCACGCTTTAAAAAAAACATCATTAGTAACAATTGAATGTTATCAATCATTTATCCTTGAATTTCTTTTCTTTCGAGGTCGCAGGAGCAAGCAAAAGGGTGCGCTTGTATATATATATATATATATATATATATATATATATATATATATATATATATATATATATATATATATATATATATATATATATATATATATATATATATATACCCCGGGCCATTTATCTAGGTGAGACAACTCCAAAATCATACAACTACTGCCTCGCAGGATCTTCTTGGTTTGGACAAAGAATATGGAAGCAAATCCAAAAGGAGAAACATACTTAATTGTGCTAGAAGAAAATCCCTTTAAAATCTAAAATTAAGAATGAAAAAGAAGAAAGAAAGTAGTAGAAATAGTGATTGGATTGGAGTTAAGGAAAAAAATCATAATAAATGTTTTAATAACAAGCTTTTTTTTGTAATAATGCACTTAAAAAAAAAGAAAATAAATTATACACTACCATTTGAATAACTATAAAGAAAAGCGTGAGTCACTTTAGTACCTATTGGATACCTTTACTAATATTAAGGAAGAGACCCACGCTTTACTTTATAGTTATTTAAATAGTAGTGTATAAATTTCTTTTCTACTTTCTAGTGCATTATTACATAAAAACATGTTATTAAAAAGTTTTTTATGATATTTTTTTCAGTACTTTAAAAATTTTAAATTTACAATAGAATAGCATGACTAAAAACCATTGCGCACCTAATGAACGTGATGACGCGTGTATAATAGTGCGAAATAATTGGGTAAGACTGCCTATTAATTTGGTTAAAAATTTTAATTAATTCATAAAACAATTATTACGCAACCAATTACGTCAAATTTAATGTCATATTTCATTGTCTTTATATCTTCACCCACGTAATAACTATAAATCGAATATATCAGTTAGAAGTGCCCGAACTTTCACTTGGGCGACAGAGGAAGTCAGTTAAATAAAAGCTTGTACAAAAAATCATTTAAAAAACGTTTTAATAACGAGCTTTTATATACTAATGCACTAAAAATTAGAAAATAAATAAGTTTCTTTAAATATACAGTAATACACCACTATTTAAATAATCATAATGAAAAGCGTGGGTCTCTTTATTATCTATTAGATATCTTTACCAATATTTACGAGACCCACGCTTTTCTTTATATTTATTTAAATAGTAGTGTATTACTATATATTTAAAGAAACTCATTTATTTTCTACTTTTAAGTGCATTAGTTTATAAGAACTTGTTATAAAAATGTTTTTTTTATAATTTTTTCCATACTTTAAATTTTTAATGCAATACAGTTGCATGACTAAAAACCATTGCGCACCTAATAAACGTTATGACGCATGTATAATATTGCGGAATAGTTTGATGAGACAGACTACTAATTTGGACACAATTTTAATTAATTCATAAAAAATTAATTAGGCAACTTATTAAGTCAAATTTAATGTCATGTTCATTGGCTTCATGTCTTGACCCACGTACCAAATACAAACCGTATCTGTCAGTTAGAAGTACCCGTAATTTCGCTCGGGAGTTTTGATCTTGCCTGACTACAGACAGAGACAGTGATTTAAAAAAAGATTGTAAAATGATAGTGATTGGAAAGCAGAAGAGGAGGTAGCAATTGGAGTTGATTTGCGGTATTTTTACATAATGTTTGTGCTCAATTTGTAGTTGCCATTTTGTCAGGATTTATCTCGTCGGATACTAATCCGTCGGGATAAAGTTAGATAAAAACCAGTTAGGCGTGAGCATATATGTCTTCAGCCTTTTAAGGGTAGGCACCACGGATAGAATTTTTTTTTTAATTTAACACATTTCTGGGTATTTAATAAGTACATATGTTAGTAGTTGTTAAACTATTGACAAAAATAATATGTGGCCGTCAATAGCAGTACTGGTTGCCATGGGAACCGCGAAAAGGTGTGAAAACTAACACCTTTTCAAATCGCTAAGGCTTTGTTCCCATAAGCAATTTTGTAAAGCGGATGAAACATTTAGATTTACGAAACCAAACTATACATTTCTACGTTTGTTCATTGCGATAGCTTGTACTCAATTTTTATTACAAATTTTTACGTAAATTTAAGTACAAAAATTAGGGGGTGGTATAACATAAGTATTGATATTTTCTAAAGTATTGTCGTAAACTTAATGTACAAACGTAGTTTTGTAGATGGTATAATGCTAAATGCATGTGGAATGTTTCAGTGCTGTAAGACTAAGGGTTCCAAAGCCTTAGCGATTTGAATGTTGAATTTTGAGTAAAAATGCAAAGTTGAGAAAACGTGAAAAGAAAGGCAGAAAAAGGCACTGTGCGTTTCCTCTTATAGCAAACAGAAAATGACTTCTTGTTATGTGTGGAAGAACCATTTGGCTAATAAAATACGCGTTGATTCATGTTGTAGTTTTAGATAGATTTTTCTGCGTAAGCAGAAAATATGCATACAACAGAAAATAAATTAATGACTGTTAAGTCTTAAACATCCTATCATTTGATTGTTATTCTCAGAACAGCTATCATCAAACCAGATTAAGTTTTGTTTGTTAGCCGGTCTTCTCACGTCAATAGAATGTCTATTGTAGCTTACACAAGTTTATTGCCTTATGATAATAGCCTACTACACAACGCTGGGTACAACGCTTGAGGTTAGACACGCCCCTTCACCCCACCCCACCGCTGGATAGTGCGTGAAGAACCGATGAGCCATAGATTACCAATGTTCATTCAACCGTGAATAACATGTCTGTGTAGATAGGGTCGAGTACAAGGCCTAAGTGAATGCTATCAACTATCCCATCTAGTATTTCCATTCGTTGCTAGCAAACCCTGTACGGAGAGATGGGCGGGCATACACATTAACACATGTGTCGTATACAGTCCGGTGTAAAGCCTGATGAACGCGTTCAAGCCTATCACAGCATGCCGTAACAAGATTATAAAACAGCCGTTGGTTGAATGGCGAGAAGGGGATGAGAAGGATAAAGGGGATGGACTTAGTACATTCTTCAAACTGATAGACATGTCCATGACGCATTGTTTCAGCTTAGTATAATAAAGCGTACGAAACAGTGTTTAATAGTGTTCCAGTGACAATCAACAGAACATTTGTTGGTAAAGTTTCAATTATTAAACTTAATGTTGTTCTATAACTTTAAAACAACAAATAGAAGAGTATACGCTAATGATGTAAACAAACAAGACAGGTGATTGTTTTGTTTATCTAGAAACAAGATGGCTGCCTTGCACACGTGGTTAGTTGCAACCTATCGCAGATTATTTTGATTTACTGTACTATTGTATGATTGGTCAAACGTATCAATGAATCTCTTCCCATTCATAATTTTTACGCACATGCCCATATATGGACTTTGACATCAAATTTTACTTGGTAGAAAACAACGTTTATCCCACTTATTTGTAGAACAAAAGAAAAAGTCACTACACCAGCGGGTACACGAGTGCTTGGCCCTTAGATTGCTGTAAAGTTTATGGTGCCTCGCGGGCAATAAATGATGTAATACCCGCTCGAAGATAGCCGCTGTCCACGTAGTAGTGTGAAAACTTGCCGGGGGGTACCATGTTTCACATGGCAATAAACGGATAACCGTAAGGCGTAGAAGTCCGAAATGTTCGGGTTAGATAGATAAAAGGTATTAGTACCGAATTAAGAAATAAAAATTTTGGGGAGCAAAATTATTTTTTTATCGAAAACATGGGTATCTTGTATCCTTAATTCGATGCATTTATGTCGTAATCCAACCTGTCAGAAGCTTTTTTGTATCGAACAATGATTTCGGGAACCGATATATCAATAGCCCATTTATAGGGAACATTACTGTCTCAAGACAACACGTCTGGGTAGCTTTTTTTGTTGGGAGTCATTTCATCGAGGCTAATATTTCGGGGCTTTTTAACTGGGTCGTTTTTCGGGGGTCGATATGCCGATGCATCCACTTTTTTATTGTACAAACAAGACACAAAATTTGTAAAGAATATTTTTTTTTATTTGAATTTATGCAGCGAATATATTTTACGAATATAAAATAAATAAAAAGTGATTACTTTACACAACAGTTACCGTCAGTGTTTGACCAAGTTAACACAGAAAAAGATATTACAAAGTTAACTGTGCTGTATGTAAACAAACATTAACATAGAAACTCTTATAAACTCATGTGAAAAAAAGAGCAAGTCAATATTAGTAATAAATGTATAAAAAGAAGACAAAAAAAAACAATAATTTTCAAACAGTGCTATAATCATTCAAAAATCCATTAGTGTAAGTAGCATTTACTTGTTTTTTAATTTCTAATAATTATTAAGAGCATGTTAATATATAATAACTACTTTTAATTGATATTTTTCTATGGTTGCATGAAATCATTTTTGCCAACTTGGCAGTATATGATTGTATATTTTTACGAAACTCTATTATTGTAAATTATTGTATGCATGTTTCTGACTTCTACTTTTCTTATTTTGTCATTGTTATACAATTTCAATATCGAAGATTGGTTTTATTTTTTATTTGGATTAAAGTATAATTCATAATTATTAATAATCAGTTTCTAATCTATGGCTACAACTCATGCATTCATATATACATATTGTGAGAATAAGTTTCAATAGTCTATTTAATATTCTTAAAGTAAAAATAAATAAATCTACTTATTCACATTGACATGTCTTTTCACACAACGGATTTCATAAGGTGGAGGGGAGACAACAACGCCAAATGTTTCTTTCATCGGTGGGATGAAGTTATCTTTAGCTGGAAGGATTTCAAAATGCTGGAACAAGGAAGATAAGTACAGAAAAAGTTCCATCTTGGCTAAAGATTCACCTAAACAAACACGTCGACCGATGGAGAAAGGAATGAGTTCCTCTCTGTTTTTTATGTTGCCTTGTTCGTCAAGAAAACGCTCTGGACGGAAGTTACGTGGGTCGCCCCAGATTTTTTCATCCATCAGGACTGCTTCAAGATTGGGAAAGATTTGCGTCCCCTTGGGGATGGTGTACCCGGCTACGGTTGCATCCTGATTGCAGACGTGAACGATGCTAAAAGGCAAAATGCAGGCAATACGTTGTGTTTCCATGATAAACGCTGTCAGGTATTTAAGTCTGGGTCTGTCATGAATGGTCGGAGCTCGGTTCACTCCGACTTGTTCTAGAATCTCCTGGTAGATTTTTTTCTGAACTTCCGGATTATGGAGCACAAACAACAAACTCCACAAGATGGTGGTGCTGGTTGTCTCCGTACCTGCGGCAAACAGGTTGTCAATAACTCGAACTAAATTAGTCTCGTCCAGTAAAGTGGATTCGCCACGCTTTTCTTTTTCTTTCATTTCGTTGATGTAAGCGGCGATAAAATTTTCAGTGTTTGTTGAGTCGTGTTTAATTTCATCAATCATTTTCTTCGCAAAATTCTGGGTTGCACTTAAGTGAGCAATTAGCTGTTTTGACCTGCAAGGGTCAAACGGCAAAAGTCGTAATGCTGGTATAAAGAGGAGTAGAGAGGTACCGGAAAAACAACTTACTGCTTGGTTTAAGGCATTCATCAGTTCAATGAACTTTGGATCATCGAACTCAAATCTCTTGCCAAAAATAATTGAACAAATCACATTCGAGACGCTGATGTTGGTCAGAGTCTTGATGTCTGTAGGTTTTCCTCCACTTTCAGAAAGTGCTTCAATGTATTTAGAAACCTCCACAGAGATCTTCTCAGCCAAGATATTCTTCCCCATGCCGAAACTTCTCAAAATGGCAAGTGATGCGGTTCTCTGTTCTTTCCAGTTAAGAAAAAATAATACCCTTGAGATGGTCGGGCATAGTCGACGCGGCAAAACCATCCGTTGGCCGGTCAGAGAAGTGGTCACCTTGCTTGACCAGCGCCTCTTTCAGCACGTCGTACGTGTTGAGCACCACGACCTGGTTCATCCCAAGCCTCAGGTTGAACGCCGGACCGAACCGCTTGACCCACCGTTCGAACTGTTTTCTGGGATTCGCATCCAACAGATACACGTGGCCGATGAAAGGTAAAGCTATCCCAGGTGACGGTGGGAGGTTTTTTGATTGGCTGGCCGTCCAGTACCAGGACAGGACCAAGACGAGCAGGACGGCCAGCCATGTGGTGGTTCCAACATCCGATAGTAGCTCAAACACCATGGTGGTCTGTGGGTGGAAATATACAATCAATTATTGTGCTTGTTTTATTTGTAAAAATATTTTGAATGGAAATATAAAGTCAGTTATTTCCCTTGTTTTATTTTTTATTGAATTATATAATAAACTAGAGTACCCGTCATCCGTTGGATAACTGTGGGTTTCGGGCGTCATCCATCAAAAAACATCACCTCAGTCACTCAGAGGCGTAGCGACCCTTCCCGGCGCCGGGGGACGATTTTTCGATTTGACCCCCCCCCCCCCCGCAAGATTTCGATTTACAACCCCCCCCCCTTAAGCGTTTGATGTGCACCCCCCCCCCTCTCAAGATATCGATTTGCTTCCCCGCCCCCCTCAAACTTTCGATTTGCACCCCCTCAACCTGCAGTGTCACTTATCGTCACACAAAAAACAGACCCCACATTCAAAAATATATTTTTTATCTTTTAAAAACACAGATAACACCGATTTTGGACTATCCCTTTATATACTGACGTCACAGGTGACCTACTCAACTCTACTTCACCTGCCCAGTGTCCCGACAACATGTTTTTATCGTTTAAAAAAAATTCCAGCCGAGCATGTCTCCGACCACACTTCATATGCTTAGGACAAAGAAACAGATGAACTCTAATTCACCTGCCTGCCCTGTATCCCGCCAAGTTCAGATAGGCAACTTTATGATTCACATCTAAAAAATAAAATAAAAATTTAAAAAAAAAATTTATCATTGACGTTTTGGTCTACAACCTGTGCCACCCGCATGAGAGCCGAATACACTAACAACTTAGCTATTTACTCGTGACGTCACAGATGAATTTTTATACTATACTTTAATACTTTGAGTCTCCTTATGCAACTTGATTTACGCGTATAGATCTAGATCTAAGTCTAGTAGTAGTAACTTTCAAATTAAATTTTATCTTAAATTAGCCAAACAAACATTTATATAAAATAAAGAAGGTCTGAAATTATCTAGATCTAGATTCTACGGCTCGTTTGCTTAAGTCTAGAATCTAGTATTTGCGTAACTCTTGCTAGATCTAGATCTAGAAATTCTAGATCTAGAATCTAGATCTAGATAGATAAATCACAAAGATTTATATAAAGTATTTAAGGACTAAAAATGTATTATGATTATAAAATGGATTGTATTTTTATTTAAGTAATCTTAGGTATTTAATATTTTGTTTGACCTAGATTCTAGATCTAGATCTATAAATAACTTGCTTGGCCATATGATATTTTTAGATCTATAAATAACTTTCTTGCACAGATTGTAGAGCTAGAGAAATTTATTGTAAAACTAAAAGAAAAAGAGAGTTGAAAATTTATATAAGTGTTAGAACGTAATAAAAACAGCAAACGGACGTATTATTAAAGTTATGGCCGACAGAAAATTAGATTTAGAACGCGTTAAACTTTTGAATGGGCCTATGATGGAAGCCGCCATTTTATTGTACAAAAGTAAACAAAAAACTGTGACGTCACTGTTTCGTCGAGTCTAGTTGTTTTTCTAATCTTTAAAAAAATGTGGTTAATCTACCTATGAATAAATCAATAAATTAATTAACGTCTTTAAATAAATTTGTGATTAACAGTCTGTCTGAAAAGACAAATTGTTCTCTACCTACATACTATTTTACAGCTCTCCATAATGAGTAGAACTATTCACAATACTCAATCAGACAAACAAAAAAACAAACAAATAAATATTCAAACATGTAAACAAACTTGAGTTTTAGTAGTATATAGATTGTTTCATTACAAGCTTTTATTTAGTTCATAACGTCAGTTTGATTGTCTGTGAGTTTGTGGCAAATCTTTCAACTCTTTTACATATTTTAGAACCTAAAGCTTTTAGGAAAGAAAGGAATTTTTTTTTATTTTCTTATTTTTAGCTATAATGATTTTTTTTCGACTTTGTGACATGTGTGGATAAACATGTCTTAAATTGTTGCATTTATTTAATTTACTATCATGTGTTTACTTTGTCTCTATAAAATATATTATGTTACCTGAGTATCCATATTAATAACCAGTGCACCCTTCGCACATTACTGCGATTTGAGAAGAAAGAAAATTTAAACTGTGTTATTTATTGAAAATCTCTATTTATTTTCAAATAAAAAATATTTTAAAATATTTTAAAATTATTTATATTTATTTATTTTTTCCAGATGCTTTTGACGTTTGCTGTTGTCAATGTGAGAAGTACAGGCTCTACGAATCATATCCTACAACTAAAACGTTTACTGGTCTAGTTTTTACACCATTGGCCAAATTTCTCAAAATTGAATTATTTTAAAGAAAACCATATAGATACTAAGTGTCTTTTATCTTAGTTATTGATTTCCAGAACCGCCGTTCGGGTGTGGCAAAAAGGGTGGCCGCCTCATGCCCTGCGCTTGAAGGGACCCTGTGCTTAAGCACCGTCATTGTTGTCTGAATTAGCTTGTAAACTTAATAATCTTTGCTAAATTAATTTTGAAAAAAAAATGGTCGAATGCCGAAATTGTTGATTGTTAAATCTATTGCTGTTAGTGAGTTATCCTCTACATTTCAGGGGTCTCCAAACTACGGCCCGCGGGCCGAATGCGGCCCGCGAGGTCCTCTCATCCGGCCCATGGAGATCTTTTTGTCCACGTAAAAAACGTTTGTTGGAGGTGGGTGAGGAACTTTGCCCAGAAAAACCAAAGACATGTCTGGAACTAACTACCCCCCCCCCTCCGAACTGAAATTTGATAGTTAATACGGCCTTCGGACTGAAAAGTTTGGAGACCCTTGCTCTACATGAACGGAGACAGGCCGTAATTCGGTAGAAAGACATGAGTGTCACACCTAGCTGTGTGTAGGACACGGTCGCCTTGCATTTGACCTGAAGTGACAGGAGATGGTTGGAGCGAACTAGCCCCCGACCTGACATGGGGTGTAAATTTGGGAAAACACTAATGGGATACCCTATAGTATTCGGACCGATGAAGATGTTTTTAGTAGACAGTCAGTGACCTAATGAACACTAGTCTTGACTTTTTCGTTGTAGTGCTCGGATATGTTCTTTTCTGGTATAACAAAATTAAAATTCAGTGGCATGCAGGGGTGAGTAAGCGACCACCAACGTATCTAATGAATTCGATATCTGCTTTTGTGGACCACCGATTACATTGATGCCAAACTAGTAGCAGTCATCTAACAAGGTATCCTTTTATTATCAAAACCTAACAAAATGCAACGCAGAATTATACTAACTAAAACTACCACCTCAATTCTTACAAAAAGCCAAAAACAAGTAACGCGGCAACACATATATTTACGAGCAATAAAACAGAGAGTTTTTATGAAACTACATTTGATTTACAAGCACGTTTTTTGGTCTGGTTTTATTCGGTTTCTACACACTGCAATTAAGTGGACCACATTTCAGCATACGATCGGGCTAACACTTAGTAAACAGAGCAATAGTACTTTAGCTGCCCTTAAAATACACAGGTTTGAGCGGTCTTTTAAGAAAAGGGACCTTAACTTTTTATATGTGTGTATACATGTATATATATATATGTATATATATATATATATATATATATATATATATATATATATATATATATATATATATATATATATATATATATATATATATATGTGTGTGTGTGTGTGTGTACAAATATATACATATCTATATATGTATGTATATAAATTATAATATAAAAGTATATAGCCAAACCTGTTTCACGTTGAAAAACGGGCTGTCAGCTGCAATGCACAACACACTTATTCCACTAGGTCCCCCCCCCCACCCCTGTTACACATGGTTTAGTAGGTATTTTGCGCTCGTTTGGGCCAGGTGTAACAACAGTAAATAAAACACAATCCACAAAGAGAATATGTATCATTTACGTGTAATTTTCTTCAACCACAAGAAAAAAAAATATGAAAAGAAAACTGACGAATCACTGTCTTGACATCACGCTAACGTTCTCTGCCCACTCTCGCGATCACATACACTTACCAGCACAGCACTTTCAAGGGGAGGCCAGTATTACCGTGCCTACACATTTTATTTTAGCCTACCACGTCACAACCTATTAAACATCTTCAGCCGTAATCACTCCCTCACCTATGTCCAGAACTCATGCACATTCCTAATGAGTCATACATTTGCGACGTTGAAGAGGGCGTAAGGACTCGAGAAAAGTTGTTTTTCTGAAATTTTGTGGTAGGTAGAGTTTGTTATAGCGTCTAGTTCTACAGATCGAAAATACCACTTGCATACCACTATTATAAATCAAAACCAAACCTTATGCATGTTTATTAAACAGAACATCATATTAAATACCAAAATTTGACATAAATAATTCACTTTAAAACCCAAATTTTCATCGTTATTTGTTGTTTTATTTTTATTTTTTATTTTCGTTATTCAAATACAATACAAGATAATTTTATGTTGCTAATTTGTTTTGATTTTTTTTCTTTTTAGAGGGTTGGGTATCGAAATTATTAATATAGAATTTACCTTATTACACTGTCCTTGAAATAAAAGTACTCAACTAGGACATTCGTCTATAACAACAGTCGCGTTTAAAATCCCTGCTTACACACGCATTCAAGGCGATATTAGTTGCCTCCGTTTGTGAAATTTCTGACAATAACGCACGCCAGCGCCTTTTATATACAAATGTTACAGTTACAGTTACAGTTTTTGAACCAGCTATATCAACAAACATGTTCGCGATAAAAGGAGTTGAGATCCGTGGCTAACGAAACGTAAGCGAGTTTCATTGGTTAACCTAATCGCACTTCCTGTTATGAGGACCAAGGAACCCTGACCTACATGTTGCCCAGTAAAAGATGAGGGACGAGGGAGGTGAGAGTGAGCAATGCAATGCAAATAAATAGAGTTATTAAAAAGAAAAAGTATTTATAGAAATCAAATACTTGAGATGCATGATCTCTCTATCTCTCTCTGTCTCTTTCTCTATGTATATATATCTCTCTATTTATCTCTATCTCTATATCTTACTCACACTCTATCTTGCTGTATATATATATATATATATATATATATATATATATATATATATATATATATATATATATATAGCCTAGACTACCTTGTATATCCGATTGGGCCGCCTGTAAAATGGGGCAGTGATACTTTTTGAATCGTCATTTAAACTACTCCAATGGTGTTTGTGTGCCCTGAATAGCCCTAAGATCACCATGGCGTCTTCAAATGTTTGTAAAAGCGCTTTATGTGAGAGATGAACAACAACATTCGATGACTGGACTGAAATAGCCCGGAGCTTTTGGGCCCCTGATTTTTAATTCGCAGGGTTGGCGCCTTAGCAGGGCGCGATGTGATTGTTCTCTGTAAACGTTATATAAAATTAAAAGTCGATTGCCGTCAGACACCGTTCATCCGATCGCTATGAAACTTTATGGAGTTGATTAACACAGTAAAGGAGAGATTTCTGCTAAACAAACTTTTTAAAAAATTTTACAAGGGCGCCGCCCCGGGAGGGTGCGATGTTTCTCTAAATACGGTATATAAAAAATAATAGTCGGATGCGGTTTGACAGTGTTCAATCTAGTGCCATAAAACTTTGGGAGATGCAATTACTCCCGAGACGATTTCTGTGGGGGACAAAAATTAGTTTCTTATGGGCGGCTCAAGAGAGGTTATGATTTTTGTCAATAAACTGTTTGCACCCAGAGTTCCAGAGCGGCTATCTTAGCACTTAGTGACCTTTAAGCGAGCGTCTTACATAGAGGGTAAGGTGTACTACTATATTCTGACGTCAACAGGCTATACACTAAAGACACGATGGGCAACAACAATCGTTAACTATGTCGAAGATGGGGTGTTATAATCGCTCAGTAAATTCTATCAGGCACGTTCGACGGCGCCCGGCACGGTACAATTTGGCGCCAGGGCTATCTCGTGAGCGCGATAGTGCCTACGTTCGTTTTAAGCAGTGTGATAGACTATGCATAAGATGGGGTATTAGAGCCGTCCGCCGACACACATACAGGGTGCGATTAGGCACCCTGCGCTATCTTGTGAGCACTTTTTGTGCCTACGTTACATTTAAAGAGCACCCTACAATATTGACAAGGCGGTACACGACATTTGATGACTAAACCGAACAAGGGGACGTACGCGGCGCCACTGCGATAGTGTAATAGGTGGCTCACGAGAGCGACCCTCTAAATCCCTATCACCTAGGCGGTTAGTGTTTAACGATGATATTACGGTGAATCATTTACGTGCATGTAATGCATTGATTAAACCCTCCTAATATATTTCGTCAGATTTTATTCTTTCCCTCAGCAACGCGCGGGGACGTGCACGCTACCTTATATAAACGCCTATTATGCGGTTAAGAGATCTTTCTTGACACCGGAAATAAAAATATGAAGTCCCAAAAATGATTTTACTACGTAGTTGTTTTTGTTCTGTATTTTTCTATGCTTATGTAGTTTTTGCTTGATTTTTATTTTTCTTTTCACATTTTTGCATGCAAGGGGGGTGGGGCATGCGTAAGGGGGATGAGGTGGGGTGTACACTGACTGCTTAGTTGGCTACTATTACCTTTGCCAATGAAATGCTGCGATCTTTTTGTCATATGACAGATGAACCCGTCGTCTAGGGAAGTAAATACTATTTCTTTTAAAAATACTTGATTACAACCCTTGAAGTTTTAATTGCTATAACTAAGGAATTGTGAACACATTGGATGAAATATGAGAAGGTATAGGTTTATTATGTTGTTTTATGTTGTTTTACAATTTAATAATGCAAATAGAAAGCAGGCTGAAATTGGAGTCAAAGGCCTGTATGGTGCTTAACAAGTTAATACGTATTCTTAATTGTGTTAGAAGTAAATCCCTTTCAACACTAATACTAAGATCGAAGAAGAAGAAGGAAAAGAAGAAACAAAGTAGAGGAAGCAGTGATTGGAGTTAAGGGAAAATGATAGCGACTAAAGAAAGGAGGAGGGGGTTGTAATAGGGCTGGTAAGTAGGTCGCGATCCAGTTCTACGGCTCAATAAAACCCCCATGAGCCATAGAACTGATTGGTGACCTACTTACCAGCCCTATTGGATTTGATTTGCAGCATTCTCACAGTGTACCCAGTATGAAGTTGCCATTTTTTGTATTTATCTCGCAGGATGCCAATCAGTCTGGATGCAGTTAGTCGTGAGCTAATTTGTCATCAGCCTCTTTATTGAAAGACTTTTTGCAATGATTTATTGTGTCAGGAGAGTTTTTTGTCGCGAGCAATTTTTTCGGTAACCCGTATGTCCGGGACAGATTTATCGGGAACATTATTGTCTTGACCCAATATGTCCGGACCCTGTTTTTGGCGATACACCCGCATATTTATTTTACAATAAAAAAGACACAAAATGTGTAAAGAATAATGATTTTTTCTTTGTTTGAAATGAACATGGCGTTTAAAAAATAGTTTTGTAAAGCTTGATTTTTATTTTTTACACAACTGGCAGTGTTTGACCAAGTTAACACAGACAATGACATTACAAAGTTAACTGGGCTGGGTACAAATTTTAACCACGTAAACATACATTCACTTAAGTTCTCTCATAAACTTATGTAGCAAACAGAGCAAGTAAATATTTGTAATAAAATGTAAAAAGAAAAAAAAAACACCCATTATAAAAATGCAATTATTGTGTAAACATCCATTAGTGTAAGTATCTTTTACTTGTTTCTTAATAATAATAATAATAATATTCAGAGTAGAATACAATATAATTACTTCTTTAAATTGAAAACTTTTCTATAGTTGTATAAAATCATTTTTGTCATCTTAGCAGTATGTGTATGTATATTTTTACGAAACTCTCTTATTGTATACTAAGACTTGTTTCTAGCTTATGTTTCCTATTTTGTCATTGTTATACAATTTCAATATAGAAGATTGGTTTTATTTTATTTTTTTGAGTAAAGTAAAATTCAGATATTTTTTATAATCGCTTTCTAAGCTACTGTTAGAATATATATCTTCGTATCTACGTGTATTGAGAGTAAGCTTTAATAGTCTGTTTATAATGTTTAAAGTAAAAACAAAACTTTATATCAGGTTTAATTAAACAAAACACTATACTAATAAATGTCAAGTGATAAATAATCTACGTGTTCACATTGAGGTGTCTTTCCACACAGCGAATTTCAAAAGGTGGAGGGGAGACAACGATGGCAAATGTTTCTTTAATTAAGGGGATGGAGTTATCTTTAGCTGGAAGGATTTCAAATCGCTGAAACAAGGAAGATAAGTACAGAAAAAGTTCCATCTTGGCTAAAGATTCGCCTAAACAAACACGCCGGCCGATGGAGAAAGGAATGAGTTCCTCTCTGTTTTTGATGTTGCCTTGTTCGTCTATAAAACGCTCTGGACGGAAGTTACGTGGGTCGCCCCAGATTTTTTCATCCATCAGGACGGCGTCCAGGTTGGGAAAGACTTGCGTCCCCTTCGGGATGGTGTACCCGGCTACTGTTTCATCCTGATTGCAGACGTGGATAAGACTAAATGGCACCAGACTAGCCATCCGTTGTGTTTCCATGATAAACGCTGTCAGGTATTTGAGTTTGGGTCTATCTTGGATAGTCGGAGCGCGGTTCACTCCGACTTCTTCTAGAATCTCCAGGTAGATTTTTTTCTGAACTTCCGGATTATGGAGCACAAACAACAAGCTCCACAAGATGGTGGTGCTGGTGGTCTCCGTTCCTGCGGCAAACAGGTTGTCAATAACTCGAACTAAATTAGTCTCGTCAAGTAAAGTGGATTCACCACGCTTTTCTTTTTCTTTCATTTCGTTAATGTAAGCGGCGATGAAATTTTTCGTGTTGGTGGAGTCGTGTTTAATTTCATCAATCATTTTCTTCGCAAAATTCTGGGTTGCAGTTAAGCGAGCAATTAGCTGTTTCGACTTGAAAGGGTCAAAGGGCAAAAGTCGAAGTGCGGGCAGGAAATTGAGCAGAGAGGTTCCGGAAACAGATGCAATTGCTAAGTTTAAAGCTTTAATCAGTTCGATGAACTTTGGGTCATCGAACTCAAATCTCTTGCCAAAAATAATTGAGCAAATTATATTCGAAACGCTGATGTTGGTCAGAGTCCTAATGTCTGTAGGTTTTCCTCCGCTTTCAGAAACTGCTTCAATGTATTTAGAAACCTCAACAGAGATCTTCTCAGCCAAAATATTTTTTCCCATGCCGAAGTTTCTTAAAATTGCCAGAGATGTTGTTCTTTGTTCTTTCCAATTGGCGCCGGAAGAAGAAATAACGCCCTTGGAGTGTAAGGGTACATTGGCCGCGATAAATCCCGTACTTGGTCGGTCAGAGAAGTGGTCACCTTGCTTGACCAGCGCCTCTTTCAGCACGTCGTAAGTGTTGAGCACCACGACCTGGTTCATCCCAAACCTCAAGCTGAACGCCGGACCGAACCGCTTGACCCACCGTTCGAACTGTTTTCTGGGATTCTTCTCCAGCAGATACATGTGTCCGATGAAAGGTAAAGCTATCCCAGGTGACGGTGGGAGGTTTTTTGATTGGCCGGCCGTCCAGTACCAGGACAGGACCAAGACGAGCAGGACGGTCAGCCATGTGGTGGTTCCAACATCAGATAGTAGCTCAAACACCATGGTGGTCTGTGGATGGAAATATTAAGTCAATTCTTTCCCTTTTCCATTTAGGTAAAATTTCTATTTACATATATTGCGTGTATGTGTATTTGCTAAACATTTTGGTTGGAGATATGGAGATATATCGTAAATTATTTCCATTGCTTTTTTTTTTAAACCTGTGATGTTCATATACTTTGTAGTTCATGTTTAATTTGTCAACACTATTTGATAAAAAATAAGTCTAACGATTTTCTGAACTGCCTGCGACGGGTCTGTCCAGCAGATGACTGCGTTACTTTATAGATTACTTCATTTAAGATTAAAGAGCATTTTTAGAGTTTTTCAAGGAAGAAAACAAAAAATTGAAAAATATATTTATTTATGAAAAACGAATTACACCTGAAAATTTCTTTCCTGAAAGATACATGAATTCTGAAATTAGTTTAGAACTATTTTTTTCTCAGATTCTACACACTTCCAGAAAGTGGGCCATGTTTCAAAGGGACAAATATATTTTTAGCTCCCCTTGAAAAAATCGAATAATACGGTCTCTTCGGCGAGGTGTGCTTTGAATTAAATGGGGACCAATTTTATGGGTTACACGTCTTCACAAAAGACTGTAACGCATACAAGATACACACACTCACACTCACACACACACACACACACACACACACACACACACACACACACACACATATATATATATATATATATATATATATATGCATGTATATTTAATCGTCAAAGAGTTTGCTATTAAAATCTATAACAAGCTGTTGATTCAAAGAAAATGGAATATATTACGTAAAACATCATTTTAGTGTTAATTGGATAAGTAATTTTTTAAGATTGATGGGCTTCAAAATAATAAATTCCTATGGGATTCTGAGGATATTTACTCAACACTGCCTAAGACATAAAATTACTCACCTAGTACTGTTTTATGTAATGGTCAAATTTCAACGGTCTGATTCTATTAGTGAACTTCTTCAGTACTGCTAGTTCTCCTCTTCGTTTGCAAAAGTCCACTCTTTAAACGCATGTAAAATCTCTCCACCGCTCTTTATATACAGCTAAGTAGGTCATGTTACAGTTTTTGACCAGGCAGAGCCAACAATGGGTAAAACTATTTTTAAAAATAAATTCGATACAGTTTTTGCACCGTGCGCAAGCCAACACAGCTAGGAGTGACGGTAGAAAATTGAGCCTGGAATGAATGGAACAGGAATTGATTTAACTCTTACTGGTCGGATGTGACGTAGAGTATGATGTAACCTCTGCTGTATTTACCTAGGACGTGGCGAGACGCGGCAAGCGCAACGTAACAAGGTCAGATTGGTGAATTTTGTTACACTTAGTTTTTCACGGACCAAAGCACTTGGGGGATGTGAGGAAAGGGCGGTGTAATGCAAATAAGTAGAACCACTAAATATCTTATGTATATTTAGAACGAAAAAAAATCAAAACAATGAATATAAATTAAAACAATTAAAACGAGTTTATTTTTAATAAATGTCTTCGCCCTTTTTAAAACTCTAGTATACCAAAACATACCCGCCCATTAGCAAAGGCGTAGCGAACCATTTTCCCGCCCCAAAATAATTTTTAAGAATCGTGGGGGGGGGGGGGGGGGACATAATGCTTTTTACCAGCCACTGTCCCTCAACAGTTTCTGCAATGGTGTCAGAAAATTGATGTAGAGAACAGTTAAATCAATCTGTAAAGCCATTTATCTGAGTTTTTTTTTCTAAATAAAATATTGTATATTAATGCAGCTCAGCTAAAGCTTTTACTTTTCTCTACCCGTTTTGTGCCCCTCTAGGGTCGGCTGCCGCACCCGCTCTCCCCTAGCTACGCTTTTTCCCCTATGTTCAGCCGTTGTTACAAAATAAGACAGCCCCCCCCCCTAATAGCATAGTAAAGCAATTCCATTGTCTAATTTTATAACGAAAATGTTTTCCAGCGATTTTTTTTAGAGTTACAAATGAATTGAGTAACAGTTGAAAACTATAATAGTGATCATGAAGTAAGGTGGTGGACTACGTAAATTCTCACTCCCAGTGTTTCTTTCAGTCATTTTTCTCAGTTGAGGGGCACTTAAAACTATCGAGTTGAGGGGGGAGGGGGTTAAATTTCGGGGGGGGGGGTCGGTTTAAGTTTTTTAAATATATATAAATTCTATTTCGTTCGTACTTCGGCAGTGCATCCCCCCTTCCACCTGCCCCCTTCCCTCCCTGAAAAAAATGCCTGAATTTTTGCTAACACCTGACGTGGAGCGTATGACGTGGAGCGTGACAACACCTGACCGTGATGACGTTTACATTTTTATACACATGTGTCGCAGGGTAGACTAAGTAGGTGAGGTGACGTGTTGGCTGTCTACTTCTAGTAGGAAGGACCATGGTCGATGTACTACAGGTAACAGACAGCGAAAGTAGGTGTGAATGTTAGTGTGGGGGAAAGGGAGGAGTGGCAGTTCTTGTGGGCCGTGGGATTTATCGAAAGGCGAATTAGCATTGAGAAAATCAAATAACCTCAACAAAATTGAAAGTGAAGTCTTGGATCAAGTAGTTAATGAACTGGTTTTACGCCCATGTACTTTTGGCTATCGCCAATTTTAATCAGATTATGAAAGACGTTGCATAACCCCCCCCCCATATTCCCTGTTATATTACGTCACAGCTCAACATAACCTCCCAACTATATATATATATATATATATATATATATATATATATATATATATATATATATATATATATATATATATATATACATAAGGGTTTATAATAATTGGCTGAGTGTATATGGGAGATTCCAATAGTGAGTTGACGGGGTAAGGTAGGTTGAGATTGTAAGGGGAGGGTGACCCTGATTGTATATATATATATATATATATGGAGATATAGGCAGTGATTGAAGTGGAGATATAGGCAGTGATTGTAGTGGAGATATAGGCAGTGATTGAAGTGGAGATATAGACAGTGATTGCATTGGAGATATAAGCAGTGATTGCATTGGAGATATAAGCAGTGATTGTAGTGGAGATATAGGCAGTGATTGTAGTGGAGATATAGGCAGTTATTGAAGTGGAGATATAGGCAGTGATTGTAGTGGAGATATAGGCAGTGATTGTAGTGGAGATATAGGCAGTGATTGTAGTGGAGATATAGGCAGTGATTGTAGTGGAGATATAGGCAGTGATTGTAGTGGAGATATAGGCAGTGATTGTAGTGGAGATATAGGCAGTGATTGTAGTGGAGATATAGGCAGTGATTGTAGTGGAGATATATGCAGTGATTGTAGTGGAGTTATAGACAGTGATTGTACACTATGTTTCTATGTACCCGAGGTGGGAAAGTAGAGCAAACAACGGTAATATTTCGGTGAATTTTTACGTTTAGGTAACTCATTGATTAAACTCTCCTAATATTTTTAGTCAAACTTTATTCTTTCCGGCAGCAACGCGCGGGGACCGGCACGCTAGCTTATATAAACGCATATTATGCGGTTAAGAGATCTCTTGACAACGAAAATAAAAATATGACGTCAATAAAATGCTTATGTGCTTTATGCTTGATTTTTATTTTCACTTTTTTTTTGGCCTGTGTGGGAGGGGGGGGGAGGATGCGTAAGGGGGGTGAGGTGGGGTGTACACTAACTGCTTAGTTGGCTAATAATACCTTCGCCATTGAAATGTTGAGATCTTATTGTCAAAAGACAGATGAACCCGTAGTCAAGCGAGGTAACTACTGTTCGTTTTAAAAATACTTGATTACAACCCATGAAGTTTTAATTGCTATAACTAAGGAATTGTGAACACATTGGATGGAGTATGGGAAGGTATATGTTTATTAGGTTGCTTTACAATTTAGTTAGGGGTAGATGGTGGTTAATTTTTTTATTCATCACCATCTTTTCCTAATCGTGCCCAACACACACGAGGCTGACGAAGTACAGTATTTCTGTTTCAGAGACCTCGGCATATGAAGTATAGAGAAAGTCATGTAATCGTGCAAAAAAAATGACATTTTACACCTCCCTGAGTCGGAAAAACATAGTTTTGCAATTTGTCCGTATGTCTGTGTAAGTGTATGTGTGTGTGTGTATGTATGTGCTGTAAACACGATAACTTGAGTACCGTTACAGCTAAGTTGATGAAATTTCATATACAAGTATTATATCACAATCGTTGATCCGTATCAACTTTTGAGCGATTTCCGATAACTGGAAGTGGAACTTTTTCTACTCTGAATTTTTGAAAAGCCTATAACTTGAGTACTATTTCAGATAAATAAACGACATTTCACAAGTAAGTAAAAGAGTAAATTCTCTACCTTCTGTCAAATTTTAAGTAATTTCCGTTGACCGGAATAGTAATTTACGCTATTTCCGATTTCTCAAAAAAACTAATGTAAATTTATAAAGTACTAATAATATTCTGCACAATTATGCACATTTTATTTGGCATTCATTTGGTGTCAAGTCTTTTTTTCTACGAGATTTTATTCTATTTTAAGAAGTTTAAGTATTTAAAATGGATTAAAAATCATGTCTATATCCCGAGTTCCCATCAACTGTTGTTTTATATAAGAATATTCAAGAAAGTTTAGGGGAGATCACTCCCGGTTTATTTGTTTTATTATGGTGTGTCAAATTTACAATGAAATGTTATTAAGAATGTCATTTTGAAAGAATTTTTTTTTAATATTAAAGTAATCTGTATTTTTGTGCTATTTACCGATGCAAAAATTCTTAGAAACTTAAAAAAATATTAGGGAGGTGGTGTTTGAAAGAAAATAGGAGGTCGGCGTGGTCGGGTCGGTTAAGCTCATGGTTCGAACCTCCGTGCAGATGGGGACAGCCACTCATCTAGGAGAGACAACTCCAAAATCATACAGCTGCTGCCTTGCAGTTTGTTTTTGGTTGGACAAAGGCTATGGAAGCAAATCCTAATAGAAAGCATGCTGAAATTGGAGTCAAAGGCCTGTATGGTGGTTAGCAAGTTCATACGTATTCTTAATTGTGTTAGAAGTAAATCCCTTTCAATACTAATACTAAGATCGAAGAAGAAGAAGAAACAAAGTAGAGGAAGCAGTGATTGGAGTTAAGGGAAAACGATAGCGACTGAAGAAAGGAGGAGGGGGTAGTAATAGGGTTGGTAAATAGGTCGCCATCCAGTTCTACAGCTCAATAAAACCTGCATGAGCCATAGAACTGATTGGTAACCTACTTACCAGCCCTATCGGATTTGAGCTGTGGCATTCTCACAATGTACCCAGTATGAAGTTGCCATTTTTTTGTATTTATCTCGTAGGATGCCAATCAGTCTGGATGCAGTTAGTCGTGAGCTAATTTGTCATCAGCCTTTTTATTGGAAGACTTTTTGTAGTGATCCATTGTGTAATGAGAGTTTTTGTCGCGAGCAGTTATATCGATAACCCGTCCGGGACAGATTTATCAATAGCCTATTTATCGGGAACATTATTGTCTACACCCAATATGTCTGAAGCCCTGTTTTGTGATACACCCACATTTTTATATTACAAAAAAAACAACACAAAATGTGTAAAGAACAATGATTTTTTTTTTCTTTATTTGAAAAGAACATCGCGTTAAAAAAATAGTTTTGTAAAGGGAAAATATTTTTTAAAATATAAAATAAATAAAACGTGATAACTTTTCACAAGTGTCAATGTTTGACCAAGTTAACACGGACAAAGACATTACAAAGTTAACTGGGCTGGGTACACATTTTAACCACGTGAACATACATTCACATAAAAACTCTCACAAACTCACGTAGCAAAAAGAGCAAGTAAATATTTGAAATAAAATGTAAAAAGAAAAAAAACACCTATTATAAAAATCCGATTATTGTGTAAAAATCCATTTGTGTAAGTATCATTTACTGGTTTCTTAATAATAATAATATTCAGAGTAGAATATAATATAATTACTTCTTTAAATTGAAACATTTTTCTATATTTGTATGAAATCATTTTTGCCATCTTAGCAGTATGTGTATATATATTTTTACGAAACTCTCTGATTGTATACTAAGACTTGTTTCTAGCTTATGTTTCCTATTTTTTCATTATTATACAATTTCAATATAGAAGATTGGTTTTATTTTATTTCTTTGAGTAAAAGTAAAATTCAGATTTTTTATATAATCGCTTTCTAAGCTTCTGTCAGAATATATGCCTTCGTATCTACGTATTGTGAGAGTAAGTTTTAACAGTCTGTTTATAATGTTTAAAGTAAAAACAAAACTTTATATCCGGTTTAATTAAATAAAAGACTAAACTAATAAATTTCAAGTGATAAATAATCTACTTGTTCACATTTAGGTGTCTTTCCACACAGCGAATTTCAAAAGGTTCAAGGGAGACAACGATGGCAAATGTTTCTTTAATTAGTGGAATGGAGTTATCTTTAGCTGGAAGGATTTCAAAATGCTGGAACAAGGAAGATAAGTACAGAAAAAGTTCCATCTTGGCTAAAGATTCGCCTAAACAGATTCGTCGGCCAATGGAAAAAGGAATGAATTCCTCTCTGTTTTTGATGTTGCCTTGTTCGTCAAGAAAGCGCTCTGGACGGAAGTTACGTGGGTCGCCCCAGATTTTTTCATCCATCAGGACGGCGTCCAGGTTGGGAATGATTTGCGTCCCCTTGGGGATGGTGTACCCGGCTACTGTTGCGTCCTGATTGCAGACGTGGATGAGACTAAATGGCACCAGACTAGCCATCCGTTGTGTTTCCATGATAAACGCTGTCAGATATTTAAGCCTGGGTCTATCTTTGATAGTCGGAGCGCGGTTCACTCCGACTTGTTCTAAAATCTCCTGGTAGATTTTTTTCTGAACTTCCGGATTATGAAGCACAAACAACAAGCTCCGCAAGATGGTGGTGCTTGTTGTCTCAGTTCCTGCGCCAAACAGGTTGTCAATAACTCGAACTAAATTAGACTCGTCCAGTAAAGTGGATTCGCCACGATTTTCTTTTTCTTTCATTTCGTTAATGTAAGCGGCGATGAAATTTTTCGTGTTGGTGGAGTCGTGTTTAATTTCATCAATCATTTTCTTCGCAAAATTCTGGGTTGCAGTTAAGCGAGCAATCAGCTGTTTAGACTTGAAAGGGTCAAAGGGCAAAAGTCGAAGTGCGGGCAGGAAATTGAGCAGAGAGGTTCCGGAAATAGATGCAATTGCTAAGTTTAAAGCTTTAATCAGTTCGATGAACTTTGGGTCATCGAACTCAAATCTCTTGCCAAAAATAATTGAACAAATTATATTCGAAACGCTGATGTTGGTCAGAGTCCTGATGTCCGTAGGTTTTCCTCCACTTTCAGAAATTGCTTCAATGTATTTAGAAACCTCAACAGAGATCTTCTCAGCCAAAATATTTTTTCCCATGCCGAAGTTTCTTAAAATTGCCAGAGATGTCGTTCTTTGTTCTTTCCAATTGGCACCGGAAGAAGAAATAACGCCCTCGGAGTGTAAGGGTACATTGGCCGCGATAAATCCTGTTCTTGGTCGGTCAGAGAAGTGGTCACCTTGCTTGACCAGCGCCTCTTTCAGCACGTCGTACGTGTTGAGCACCACGACCTGGTTCATCCCAAGCCTCAGGCTGAACGCCGGACCGAACAGTTTGACCCACCGTTCGAACTGTTTTCTGGGATTCTTCTCCAGCAGATACATGTGTCCGATGAAAGGTAAAGCTATCCCAGGTGACGGTGGGAGGTTTTTTGATTGGCTGGCCGTCCAGTACCAGGACAGGACCAAGACGAGCAGGACGGCCAGCCATGGGTGGTTCCAACATCCGATAGTAGCTCAAACACCATGGTGGTCTGTGAATGAAAATATTAAATCAATTCTTTCCCTTTTCCATTTAGGTAAAATTTCTATTTAAATATATTGCGTATATGTGTATTTGCTAAACCTTTTGGTTGGAGATATGGAGATATATCGTAAATTATTTCCATTGCTTTTTCTTTTAAACCTGTGATGATCATATACTTTGTAGTTCATGTTTAATTTGGCAACACTATTTGATAAAAAATAAGTCTAACGATTTTCTGACGCTACAGGCTACAGCATCTCATATCTGAACTGCCTGCGACAGGTCTGTCCAGCAGATGACTGCGTTACTTTATAGATTACTTCATTTAAGATTAAAGAGCATTTTTAGAGTTTTTCAAGGAAGCAAACAAAAAATTGAAAAATATATTTATTTATGAAAAAAGAATTACACCTGAAAATTTCTTTGCTGAAAGATACATGAATTCTGAAATTAGTTTAGAACTATTTTTTTCTCAGATTCTACACACTTCCAGAAAGTGGGCCATGTTTCAAAGGGACAAATATATTTTTAGCTCCCCTTGAAAAAATCGAATAATACGGTCTCTTCGGCGAGGTGTGCTTTGAATTAAATGGGGACCAATTTTATGGGTTACACGCCTTCACAAAAGACTGTAACGCATACAAGATACACACACTCACACTCACACACACACACACATATATATATATATAAATATATATATATATATAAATATATATATATATATATATATATATATATATATATATATATATATATATATATATATATATATATGCATGTATATTTAATCGTCAAAGAGTTTGCTATTAAAATCTATAACAAGCTGTTGATTCAAAGAAAATGGAATATATTACGTAAAACATCATTTTAGTGTTTATTGGATAAGTAATTTTTTAAGATTGATGGGCTCCAAAATAATAAATTCCTATGGGATTCTGGGGATATTTACTCAACACTGCCTAAGACATAAAATTACTCACCTAGTACTGTTTTATGTAATGGTCAAATTTCAACGGTCTGATTGTATTAGTGAACTTCTTCAGTATTGCTAGTTCTCCTCTTCGTTTGCAAAAGTCCACTCTTTAAACGCCTGTAAAATCTCTCCATCGCTCTTTATATACAGCTATGTAGGTCATGTTACAGTTTGTGACCAGGCAGAGCCAACAATGGGTAAAACTATTTTTAAAAATAAATTCGATACAGTTTTTGCACCGTGCGCAAGCCAACACAGCTAGGAGTGACGGTAGAAAATTGAGCGTGGAATGAATGGAACAGGAATTGATTTAACTCTTACTGGCCGGATGTAACGTAGAGTATGATGTAACCTCTGCTGTACTTACCTAGGACGTGGCGAGACGCGGCAAGCGCAACGTAACAAGGTCAGATTGGTGAATTTAGTTACACTTAGTTTTTCACGGACCAAAGCACTTGGGGGGGGGGGGGGAGGAAAGGGCGGTGTAATGCAAATAAGTAGAACCACTAAATATCTTATGTATATTTAGAACGAAAAAAATCAAAACAATGAATATAAATTAAAAACAATTAAAACGAATTTATTTTTAATAAATGTCTTCGCCCTGTTTAAAACTCTAGTATACCAAAACATACCCGCCCATTAGCAAAGGCGTAGCTAACCATTCTCCCGCCCCACAATAAATTTTAAGAATCTGGGGGGGGGGGGACATAATGCTTTTTACCAGCAATTTTCCTCAACAGTTTCTGTTATGGTGTCAGAAAATTGATGTAGAGAACAGTTAAATCAATCTGTAAAGCCATTTATCTGTGTATTTTCTCTAAATAAAATATTGTTTATTAATGCAGCTCAGCTAAAGCTTTTACTTTTCTCTACCCGTTTTGTGCCCCTCTAGGGTCGGCTGCCGCACCCGCTCTCCCCTAGCTACGCCTTTTCCACTATGTTCAGCCGTTGTTACAAAAAAAGACAGCCCCCCCCCCCCCCTCATAACATAGTAAAGCAATTCCATTGTCTAATTTTATAACGAAAATGTTTTCCAGCGATTTTTTTAGAGTTACAAATGAATTGATTAACAGTTGAAAACTATAATAGTGATAAGGAAGTAAGGTGGTGGACTACGTAAATGCTCACTCCCAGTGTTTCTTTCAGTCATTTTTCTCAGTTGAGGAGCACTTAAAACTATCGAGTTGCGGGGGGAGGGGGTTAAATTTCGGGGGGGCGGTCGGTTTAAGTTTTTTAAATATATATAAATTCTATTTCGTTCGTACTTCGGCAGTGCATCCCCCCTTCCACCTGCCCCCCCTCCCTCCCAGAAAAAAATGCCTGAATTTTTGCTAACACCTGACGTGGAGCGTATGACGTGGAGCGTGACAACACCTGACCGTGATGACGTTTACATTTTTATACACATGTGTCGCAGGGTAGACTAAGTAGGTGAGGTGACGTGTTGGCTGTCTACTTCTAGTAGGAAGGACCATGGTCGATGTACTACAGGTAACAGACAGCGAAAGTAGGTGTGAATGTTAGTGTGGGGGAAAGGGAGGTGTGGCAGTTCCTGTGGGCCGTGGGATTTATCGAAAGGCGAATTAGCATTGAGAAAATCAAATAACCTCAACAAAATTTAAAGTGAAGTCTTGTATTAAGTAGTTAGTCAACTGGTTTTAAGCCCCTGTACTTTTGGCTTTCGCTAATTTTAATCAGATTATGAAAAACGTTTCATAACCCCCTACTTTCCCTGTCATATTACATCACAGCTCAACATAACCTCCCAACTATATATATATATATATATATATATATATATATATATATATATATATATATATATATATATAAGGGTTTATAATAATTGGCTGAGTGTATATGGGAGATTCCAATAGTGAGTTGACGGGATAGGGTAGGTTGTGATTGTAAAGGGCGGGTGACCGGGATTGTAGTGGAGATATAGACAGTGATTGTAGTGGAGATATAGGCAGTGATTGTAGTGGATATATAGACAGTGATTGTAGTGGAGATATAGGCAGTGATTGTAGTGGAGATATAGGCAGTGATTGTAGTGGAGATATAGGCAGTGATTGTAGTGGAGATATAGGCAGTTATTGAAGTGGAGATATAGGCAGTGATTGTAGTGGAGATATAGGCAGTGATTGTAGTGGAGATATAGGCAGTGATTGTAGTGGAGATATAGGCAGTGATTGTAGTGGAGATATAGGCAGTGATTGTAGTGGAGATATAGGCAGTGATTGTAGTGGAGATATATGCAGTGATTGTAGTGGAGTTATAGACAGTGATTATACTGGAGTTATAGGCAGTGGTTGTAGTAGAGTTATAGGCAGTGATTGTACACTATGTTTCTATGTACCCGAGGTGGGAAAGTAGAGCAAACAACGGTAATATTTCGGTGAATTTTTACGTGTAGGTAACGCATTGATTAAACTCTCCTAATATTTTTAGTCAAACTTTATTCTTTCCGGCAGCAACGCGCGGGGACCGGCACGCTAGCTTATATAAACGCATATTATGCGGTTAAGAGATCTCTTGACAACGAAAATAAAAAATATGACGTCAATAAAATGCTTATGTGCTTTATGCTTGATTTTTATTTTCCTTTTCACTTTTTTTTTGGCCTGTGTGGGAGGGGGGCAGAGGCGTAGCGACCCTTCCCGGCGCCCGGGGCGAACTTTCAATTTGGCGCCCCCCCCCCCGCTTATAAATATATATATATATATATATATATATATATATATATATATATATATATATATATATATATATATATATATATATATATATATTTATATATATATATATACATGTGTGTGTGTATAATTATGTGTGTGTGATAGTGTGTTTATATATAAGCTTGTGTGTGGGTAAGAGTGTATTTGTGTGTGTAAGCGTGTGTGTAAGCGTGTATGCTACAGTCCGGACAAGGTTTAATAATTACATTGTATGATTTTCATTCCTTAAAACTTTACGACAATTTAATTCCCATTAAGATGCGTTTAATTTTTTTTGCGAAAGATTAGTAATGTCAGTAAAAAAAAAATAAGCCTGATCTGTGTTAGAGGGTAGTTTGAAGCTAACGCTAATATGTTTAGACCAGCCTTTTATGTTCTAGTTTTGGAACGATCTCTGTTGTGATATGGTACATAGTTGGATTCGAAGTTTGTTAGAGTAAGGACACACAAGTGACATACAAGAAGAAGTTATCAGAAATATTTATTGTTCACATTGGAATACGACATGGGTATTTCGTTGATTGAATGATGGTATGACAAAACAAGCTAGAGAAAACAAACTGGAATCCAACGGATGTTAACAGCTCGTAGTCTTGGATTTCGCAGATTTGCCCTGCCTTCTCGCACACAGAGTTTCTTCCAGGCATCTCTTCGGGGGGGGGGGGGGGGGGGGCAAAGCCCCCCGAAAATTTTTTACCGCCCCCCCCCCCCCTCGAACGAAATGAAATTTATATAATTTATATATAGAAAATATATACGTTTAACAGTGTCCGCCCCCCCCCCCCCCCGAAGAAAGTCTACCGCCCCCCCCCCTCGAAAATTTCAAGTCCCCCCCCCCCCCCCCCGGAGAAAAAAGTCTGGAAGAAACACTGCTCGCACAACGTCAACAACAAATGCAGAACTAATTGTATTGATTGAAGAAGCAGTAACAATCAATTTAATGATAGCCCATGACCCATGACGTTCTGATTATAATCAGCAGCAATAAAACGCGTTTTAACTCTCTAAGAAAATGTGGAATTCAAATGCATTGTCAAAAAATTCAATCAGGATCTATAACTAAATGTGGTTTCTTTTACTGTATGGCTTGGAGCTAGATTACAGACAGTGGAGAATGAAATAAGAGCATGGAAAAAAGTGGTGGTTAGTGGCTTAGGGATTCAAGAATCCGTGATATTTAGTTCTCTTTAATATTGTTCAGTGTTCCAGGTAAGATGGAATGCAATCAATCAAAAGTATCTGATCTCTCACGTTGAAGTTGAGAGAATCGTAAGAATCTTACAAAGAACTAGTCGCGTCTTTTTTATAAACAAAACTGGCTATTGAAATTGTACATGACGCGTTAATACACTTGGTTTCTTTACTAAGTGTTAAGAGAGTTATCTACTCACCAATCCAGTACAAATACTTGCGATTTTTGTTAGCGAAAAAAGCGCCCCCCACACACACTCATCACAACCATCTTGGACAAAGTTTGTAGAGCGGTTTTTAACGTATCTAACTTTTTTTTAAATGTTACACAATTATACAATGCACAGTACAATTCGTTTCTTTCTGAGAGCTAAAGGTTGTTTACTCAGAATCCTGTGTAATTTTGCTATTTTATTTAGCCTAAAAGCGCCCCCCTGCACCATCTTGATAAAAGTCACTAACGTATTTTACAGTTCAACAATCGTACAATACGTTTTAATACAATTGGTTTCTTTTAATAGCGGTAACGTTTATCGACTCAACAATCTAGTGTAAATTCTTTCGTTTTAAGTCTCGAAAAAGCGCCCCCCTCCATCTAGGAAAAGCTTCAAAGCGGTTTTGCCGGTCACTGTTTCTTAAGAGTATATGTTTTACATTAATAAGAAATCAAGGTAGAAAACAGTTAAATCAGTATGTAAAGGCGTGTAGCCATTACATTTCTTAACTTAGACAGTTTATAATTCAAAACTGCAGCATAAAATCAGCTTTAAATTTTTTTTCCCACCCCTTTTGGCGCCCCCATATGGTCGGCGCCCGGGGCGGCCGCCCCCCCCCTAGCTACGCCTCTGGAGGGGGGAGAGGATGCGTAAGGGGGGTGAGGTGGGGTGTACACTGACTGCTTAGTTGGCTAATAATACCTTCGCCATTGAAATGTTGAGATCCTATTGTCAAAAGACAGATGAACCCGTAGTTAAGCGAGGTAATTACTGTTCGTTTTAAAAATAATTGATTACAACCCATGAAGTTTTAATTGCTATAGCTAAGGAATTGTGAACACATTGGATGGAGTATGGGAAGGTATATGTTTATTAGGTTGCTTTACAATTTAGTTAGGGGTAGATGGTGGTTAATTTTTTTATTCATCACCATCTTTTCCTAATCGTGCCCAACACACACGAGGCTGACGAAGTACAGTATTTCTGTTTCATGGACCTCGGCATATGAAATATAGAGAAAGTCATGTAATCGTGCAAAAAAAAATTGAGATGTTTGCAGATCTCGACGTTTTACACCTCCCTGAGTCGGAAAAACATAGTTTTGCAATTTGTCCATATGTCTGTGTGTTTGTATGTGTGTGTTTGTGTGCATGTATGTGTGTCTGTAAACACGATAACTTGAGTACCGTTACAGCTAGGTTGATGAAATTTTATATATAAGTATTATATCAAAATCGTTGTTCCGTATCAACTTTTGAGCGATTTTCGATAACTGGAAGTGAAACTTTTTCTACTTTGAATTTTTCAAAAGCCTATAACTTGAGTACTATTTCAGATAAGTAAACGACATTTCACAAGTAAGTAAAAGATTAAATTCTCTACCTTCTGTCAAATTTAAAGTAATTTCCGTTGACCGGAATAGTAATTTACGCTATTTCCGATTTCTCAAAAAAACTAATGTAAATTTATAGAGTACTAATAATATTCTGTACAATTATGCACATTTTATATGGCGTTCATTTGGTGTCAAGTCTTTTTTTTCTACGAGATTTTATTCTATTTTAAAAAGTTTAAGTATTTAAAATGGATTAAAAATCATGTCTATATCCCGAGTTCCCATCAACTGTTGTTTTATATAAAAATATTCAAGAAAGTTTAGGGGAGATCACTCCCGGTTTATTTGTTTTATTATGGTGTGTCAAATTTAGAATGAAATGTTATTAAGAATGTCATTTTGAAAGAATTTTTTTTTTAAATATTAAAATAATGTGTATTTTTGTGTTACTTACCGATGCACAAATTCTTAGAAGCTTAAAAAAATATTAGGGAGGTAGAGTTTGAACAAAAATAGGAGGTCGGCGTGGTCGGGTCGGTTAAGCTCATGGTTCGAACCCCCGTGCAAATGGGGACAGCCACTCATCTAGGAGAGACAACTCCAAAATCATACAGCTGCTGCCTTGCAGTTTGTTTTTGGTTGGACAAAGGCTATGGAAGCAAATCCTAATAGAAAGCATGCTGAAATTGGAGTCAAAGGCCTGTATGGTGGTTAGCAAGTTCATACGTATTCTTAATTGTGTTAGAAGTAAATCCCTTTCAACACTAATACTAAGATCGAAGAAGATGAAGAAACAAAGTAGAGGAAGCAGTGATTGGAGTTAAGGGAAAACGGTAGCGACTGAAGAAAGGAGGAGGGGGTAGTAATAGGGTTGGTAAATAGGTCGCCATCCAGTTCTACAGCTCAATAAAACCTGCATGAGCCATAGAACTGATTGGTGACCTACATACCAGCCCTATCGGATTTGATTTGCGGCATTCTCACATCGTACCCAGTATGAAGTTGCCATTTTTTTGTATTTATCTCGTAGGATGACAATCAGTCTGGATGCAGTTAGTCGTGAGCTCATTTGTCATCAGCCTTTTTATTGGAAGACTTTTTGTAATGATTTATTGTGTCATGAGAGTTTTTGTCGCGAGCAGTTATATCGATAACCCGTCCGGGACAGATTTATCAATAGCCAATTTATCGGGAACATTATTGTCTACACCCAATATGTCTGAAGCCCTGTTTTGTGATACACCCACATTTTTATATTACAAAAAAAAACAACACAAAATGTGTAAAGAACAATGATTTTTTTTCTTTATTTGAAAAGAACATCGCGTTAAAAAAATAGTTTTGTAAAGGGAAAATATTTTTTAAAATATAAAATAAATAAAACGTGATAACTTTTCACAAGTGTCGGTGTTTGACCAAGTTAACACAGACAAGGACATTACAAAGTTAACTGGGCTGGGTACAAATTTTAACCACGTGAACATACATTCACATAAAAACTCTCACAAACTCACGTAGCAAAAAGAGCAAGTAAATATTTGTAATAAAATGTAAAAAGAAAAAAACACCTATTATAAAAATCCGATTATTGTGTAAAAATCCATTGGTGTAAGTATCATTTACTGGTTTCTTAATAATAATAATATTCAGAGTAGAATATAATATAATTACTTCTTTAAATTGAAACATTTTTCTATATTTGTATGAAATCATTTTTGCCATCTTAGCAGTATGTGTATATATATTTTTACGAAACTCTCTGATTGTATACTAAGACTTGTTTCTAGCTTATGTTTCCTATTTTTTCATTGTTATACAATTTCAATATAGAAGATTGGTTTTATTTTATTTCTTTGAGTAAAAGTAAAATTCAGATTTTTTATATAATCGCTTTCTAAGCTTCTGTCAGAATATATGCCTTCGTATCTACGTATTGTGAGAGTACGTTTTAACAGTCTGTTTATAATGTTTAAAGTAAAAACAAAACTTTATATCCGGTTTAATTAAACAAAAGACTATACTAAAAATTTCAAGTGATACATAATCTACTTGTTCACATTTAGGTGTCTTTCCACACAGCGAATTTCAAAAGGTTCAAGGGAGACAACGATGGCAAATGTTTCTTTAATTAGTGGAATGGAGTTATCTTTAGCTGGAAGGATTTCAAAATGCTGGAACAAGGAAGATAAGTACAGAAAAAGTTCCATCTTGGCTAAAGATTCGCCTAAACAGATTCGTCGGCCAATGGAAAAAGGAATGAATTCCTCTCTGTTTTTGATGTTGCCTTGTTCGTCAAGAAAGCGCTCTGGACGGAAGTTACGTGGGTCGCCCCAGATTTTTTCATCCATCAGGACGGCGTCCAGGTTGGGAATGATTTGCGTCCCCTTGGGGATGGTGTACCCGGCTACAGTTGCATCCTGATTGCATACGTGGATAAGACTAAATGGCACCAGACTAGCCATCCGTTGTGTTTCCATGATAAACGCTGTCAGGTATTTGAGTTTGGGTCTATCTTTGATAGTCGGAGCGCGGTTCACTCCGACTTGTTCTAAAATCTCCTGGTAGATTTTTTTCTGAACTTCCGTATTATGAAGCACAAACAACAAGCTCCACAAGATGGTGGTGCTGGTGGTCTCCGTTCCTGCGGCAAACAGGTTGTCAATAACTCGAACTAAATTAGTCTCGTCCAGTAAAGTGGATTCACCACGCTTTTCTTTTTCTTTCATTTCGCTGAAGTAAGCGGCGATGAAATTGTCCGTGTTTGTGGAGTCGTGTTTAATTTCATCAATCATTTTCTTCGCAAAATTCTGGGTTGCAGTTAAGCGAGCAATTAGCTGTTTGGACTTGAAAGGGTCAAAGGGCAAAAGTCGAAGTGCGGGCAGGAAATTGAGCAGAGAGGTTCCGGAAATAGATGCAATAGCTAAGTTTAAAGCTTTAATCAGTTCGATGAACTTTGGGTCATCGAACTCAAATCTCTTGCCAAAAATAATTGAGCAAATGACATTCGAGACGCTGATGTTGGTCAGAGTCCTGATGTCCGTAGGTTTTCCTTGACTTTCAGAAATTGCTTCAATGTATTTAGAAACTTCAACAGAGATTTTATCAGCCAAAATATTTTTTCCCATGCCGAAGTTTCTTAAAATTGCCAGAGATGTCGTTCTTTGTTCTTTCCAATTGGCGCCGGAAGAAGAAATAACGCCCTTTTAGTGTAAGGGTACATTGGCCGCGATAAATCCCGTTCTTGGCCGGTCAGAGAAGTGGTCACCTTGCTTGACCAGCGCCTCTTTCAGCACGTCGTACGTGTTGAGCACCACGACCTGGTTCATCCCAAACCTCAGGCTGAACGCCGGACCGAACCGCTTGACCCACCGTTCGAACTGTTTTCTGGGATTCTTCTCCAGCAGATACATGTGTCCGATGAAAGGTAAAGCTATCCCAGGTGACGGTGGGAGGTTTTTTGATTGGCTGGCCGTCCAGTACCAGGACAGGACCAAGACGAGCAGGACGGTCAGCCATGTGGTGGTTCCAACATCCGATAGTAGCTCAAACACCATGGTGGTCTGTGGGTGGAAATATTAAGTCAATTCTTTCCCTTTTCCATTTAGGTAAATTTCTATTTAAATATATTGCGTATATGTGTATTTGCTAAACCTTTTGGTTGGAGATATGGAGATATATCGTAAATTATTTCCATTGCTTTTTTTTTAAACCTGTGATGATCATATACTTTGTAGTTCATGTTTAATTTGGCAACACTATTTGATAAAAAATAAGTCTAACGATTTTCTGACGCTACAGGCTACAGCATCTCATATCTGAACTGCCTGCGACATGTCTGGCCAGCAGATGACTGCGTTACTTTATAGATTACTTCATTTAAGATTAAAGAGCATTTTTAGAGTTTTTCAAGGAAGCAAACCAAAAATTGAAAAATATATTTATTTATGAAAAAAGAATAACACCTGAAAATTTCTTTGCCGAAAGATACATGAATTCTGAAATTAGTTTAGAACTATTTTTTTCTCAGATTCTACACACTTCCAGAAAGTGGGCCATGTTTCAAAGGGACAAATATATTTTTAGCTCCCCTTGAAAAAATCGAATAATACGGTCTCTTCGGCGAGGTGTGCTTTGAATTAAATGGGGACCAATTTTATGGGTTACACGCCTTCACAAAAGACTGTAACGCATACAAGATACACACACTCACACTCACACACACACACATATATATATATATATATATATATATATATATATATATATATATATATATATATATATATATTTATATTTTATATATATATATATATATATATATATATATATGCATGTATATTTAATCGTCAAAGAGTTTGCTATTAAAATCTATAACAAGCTGTTGATTCAAAGAAAATTGAATATATTACGTAAAACATCATTTTAGTGTTAATTGGATACTTAATTTTTTAAGATTGATGGGCTCCAAAATAATAAATTCCTATGGGATTCTGAGGATATTTACTCAACACTGCCTAAGACATAAAATTACTCACCTAGTACTGTTTTATGCAATGGTCAAATTTCAACGGTCTGATTGTTTTAGTGAACTTCTTCAGTACTGCTAGTTCTCCTCTTCGTTTGCAAAAGTCCACTCTTTTAACGCATGTAAAATCTCTCCACCGCTCTTTATATACAGCTATGTAGGTCATGTTACAGTTTTTGACCAGGCATAGCCAACAATGGGTAAAACTATTTTTAAAAATAAATTCGATACAGTTTTTGCACCGTGCGCAAGCCAACACAGCTAGGAGTGACGGTAGAAAATTGAGCGTGGAATGAATGGAACAGGAATTGATTTAACACTTACTGGCCGGACGTGACGTAGAGTATGATGTAACCTCTGCTGTATTTACCTAGGACGTGGCGAGACGCGGCAAGCGCAACGTAACAAGGTCAGATTGGTGAATTTAGTTACACTTAGTTTTTCACGGACCAAAGCACTTGGGGGAGGGGAGGAAAGGGCGGTGTAATGCAAATAAGTAGAACCACTATCTTTTGTATATTTAGAACGAAAAAAATCAAAACAATGAATATAAATTAAAACAATTTAAACGAGTTTATTTTTAATAAATGTCTTCGTCCTTTTTAAAACTCTAGTATACCAAAACATACCCGCCCATTAGCAAAGGCGTAGCTAACCATTCTCCCGCCCCACAATAATTTTTAATAATCTGGGGGGGACATAATGCTTTTTACCAGGCACTGTCCCTAAACAGTTTCTGTTATGGTGTCAGAAAACTGATGTAGAGAACAGTTAAATCAATCTGTAAAGCCATTTATCTGTGTATTTTCTCTAAATAAAATATTGTATATTAATGCATCTCAGCTAAAGCGTTTACTTTTCTCTACCCGTTTTGTGCCCCTCTAGGGTTGGCTGCCGCACCTGCTCTCCCCTAGTTACGCCTCTCCCCCGATGTTCAGCCGTTGTTCCAAAAATACAGTTAGGTGGTGGACTACGTAAATGCTCACACCCAGTGTTTCTTTCAGTCATTCAACTATAGAGTTGAATGGGGGGGGTGCAAATTTCGGGGGGGGGGGGGTGTCGGTTTAAGTATTTTTTTTATATAAACTCTATTTCGTTCTTACTTCGGCAGTGCACCCTACCTTCCACCTTCCCCCTTCAATCCCTGAAAAAATGCCTGAATTTTTGCTAACACCTGACGTGGAGCGTATGACGTGGAGCGTGACAACACCTGACCGTGATGACGTTTACATTTTTATACACATGTGTCGCAGGGTAGACTAAGTAGGCGAGGTGACGTGTTGGCTGTCTACTTCTAGTAGGAAGGACCATGGTCGATGTACTACAGGTAACAGACAGCGAAAGTAGGTGTGAATGTTAGTGTGGGGGAAAGGGAGGAGTGGCAGTTCTTGTGAGCCGTGGGATTTATCGAAAGGCGAATTAGCATTGAGAAAATCAAATAACCTCAACAAAATTTAAAGTGAAGTCTTGGATTAAGTAGTTAGTCAACTGGTTTTAAGCCCCTGTACTTTTGGCTTTCGCTAATTTTAATCAGATCATGAAAAACGTTTCATAACCCCCCACTTTCCCTGTCATATTACATCACAACTCAACATAACCTCCCAACCATATATACATATATATATATATATATATATATATATATATATATATATATATATATATATATATATATATATATATATATATATATATATATATATATATAAGGGTTTATAATAATTGGCTGAGTGTATATGGGAGATTCCAATAGTGAGTTGACGGGGTAGGGTAGGTTGTGATTGTAAAGGGCGGGTGACAGGGATTGTAGTGGAGATATAGGCAGTGATTGTAGTGGAGATATAGACAGTGATTGTAGTGGAGATATAGGCAGTGATTGTAGTGGAGATATAGACAGTGATTGTAGTGGAGATATAGGCAGTGATTGTAGTGGAGATATAGGCAGTGATTGTAGTGGAGATATAGGCAGTGATTGTAGTGGAGATATAGGCAGTGATTGAAGTGAAGGTATAGACAGTGATTGAAGTGGAGATATAGGCAGTGATTGCATTGGAGATATAGGCAGTGATTGTAGTGGAGATATAGGCAGTGATTGTAGTGGAGATATAGGCAGTGATTGTAGTGGAGATATAGGCAGTGATTGTAGTGGAGATATAGGCAGTGATTGAAGTGGAGATATAGGCAGTGATTGCATTGGAGATATAAGCAGTGATTGCATTGGAGATATAAGCAGTGATTGCATTGGAGATATAAGCAGTGATTGTAGTGGAGATATAGGCAGTGATTGTAGTGGAGATATAGGCAGTGATTGTAGTGGAGATATATGCAGTGATTGTAGTGGAGTTATAGACAGTGATTATACTGGAGTTATAGGCAGTGGTTGTAGTAGAGTTATAGGCAGTGATTGTACACTATGTTTCTATGTACCCGAGGTGGGAAAGTAGAGCAAACAACGGTAATATTTCGGTGAATTTTTACGTGTAGGTAACGCATTGATTAAACTCTCCTAATATTTTTAGTCAAACTTTATTCTTTCCGACAGCAACGCGCGGGGACCGGCACGCTAGCTTATATAAACGCATATTATGCGGTTAAGAGATCTCTTGACAACGAAAATAAACATATGACGTCAATAAAATGCTTATGTGCTTTATGCTTGATTTTTATTTTCCTTTTCACTTTTTTTTGCCTGTGTGGAGGGGGGGGGAGGATGCGTAAGGGGGGTGAGGTGGGGTGTACACTAACTGCTTAGTTGGCTAATAATACCTTCGCCATTGAAATGTTGAGATCGTATCGTCAAAAGACAGATGAACCCGTAGTTAAGCGAGGTAACTACTGTTCGTTTTAAAAATACTTGATTACAACCCATGAAGTTTTAATTGCTATAACTAAGGAATTGTGAACACATTGGATGGAGTATGGGAAGGTATATGTTTATTAGGTTGCTTTACAATTTAGTTAGGGGTAGATGGTGGTTAATTTTTTTATTCATCACCATCTTTTCCTAATCGTGCCCAACACACACGAGGCTGACGAAGTACAGTATTTCTGTTTCATAGACCTCGGCATATGAAGTATAGAGAAAGTCATGTAATCGTGCAAAAAAATGAGATTTTTGCAGATCTCGACGTTTTACACCTCCCTGAGTCGGAAAAACATAGTTTTTCAATTTGTCCGTATGTCTGTGTGTTTGTATGTGTGTGTGTTTGTGTGTATGTATGTGTGTCTGTAAACACGATAACTTGAGTACCGTTACAGCTAGGTTGATGAAATTTCATATATAAGTATTATATCAAAATCGTTGATCCGTATCAACTTTTGAGCGATTTCCGATAACTGGAAGTGGAACTTTTTCTACTTTGAATTTTTCAAAAGCCTATAACTTGAGTACTATTTCAGATAAATAAACGACATTTCACAAGTAAGTAAAAGATTAAATTCTCTACATTCTGTCAAATTTAAAGTAATTTCCGTTGACTGGAATAGTAATTTACGCTATTTCCGATTTCTCAAAAAAAACTAATGTAAATTTATAAAGTACTTATAATATTCTGCACAATTATGCACATTTTATTTGGCGTTCATTTGGTGTCAAGTCTTTTTTTCTAAGAGATTTTATTCTATTTTAAAAAGTTTAAGTATTTAAAATGGATTAAAAATCATGTCTATATTCCGAGTTCCCATCAACTGTTGTTTTATATAAGAATATTCAAGAAAGTTTAGGGGAGATCACTCCCGGTTTATTTCTTTTATTATGGTGTGTCAAATTCACAATGAAATGTTATTAAGAATGTTATTTTGAAAGAAATTTTTTTTTAATATTAAAGTAATGTGTATTTTTGTGTTACTTACCGATGCAAAAATTCTTAGAAGCTTAAAAAAAATATTAGGGAGGTAGTGTTTGAACAAAAATAGGAGGTCGGCGTGGTCGGGTCGACTAAGCTCATGGTTCGAACCTCCGTGCAGATGGGGACAGCCACTCATCTAGGAGAGACAACTCCAAAATCATACAGCTGCTGCCTTGCAGTTTGTTTTTGTTTGGACAAAGGCTATGGAAGCAAATCCTAATAGAAAGCATGCTGAAATTGGAGTCAAAGGCCTGTATGGTGCTTAGCAAGTTCATACGTATTCTTAATTGTGTTAGAAGTAAATCCCTTTCACCACTAATACTAAGATCGAAGAAGAAGAAGAAGAAACAAAGTAGAGGAAGCAGTGATTGGAGTTAAGGGAAAACTATAGCGACTGAAGAAAGGAGGAGGGGGTAGTAATAGGGTTGGTAAATAGGTCGCCATCCAGTTCTACGGCTCAATAAAACCTGCATGAGCCATAGAACTGATTGGTGACCTACATACCAGCCCTATCGGATTTGATTTATCGGGATAGATTTATAAATAGCCAATTTATCGGGAACATTATTGTCTACACCCAATATGTCTGAAGCCCTTTTTTTGTGATACACCCACATTTTTATATTACAAAAAAAACACAAAATATGTAAAGAACAATAATTTTTCTTTTCTTTATTTGAAAAGAACATCGCGTTAAAAAATAGTTTTGTAAAGGGAAAATATTTTTTAAAATATAAAATAAATAAAACGTGATAACTTTACACAACTGTCAGTGTTTGACCAAGTTAACACAGACAAGGACATTACAAAGTTAACTGGACTGGGTTCAAATTTTAACCACGTGAACATACATTCACATAAAAACTCTAACAAACTCACGTAGCAAAAAGAGCAAGTAAATATGTGTAATAAAATGTAAAAAGAAAAAAACACCTATTATAAAAATCCGATTATTGTGTAAAAATCCATTAGTGTAAGTATCATTACTGGTTTCTTAATAATAATAATAATAATATTCAGAGTAGGATAAAATATAATTACTTCTTTAAATTGAAAACTTTTCTATAGTTGTATGAAATCATTTTTGTCATCTTAGCAGTATGTGTATATATATTTTTACGAAACTCTCTAATTGTATACTAAGACTTGTTTCTAGCTTATGTTTCCTATTTTGTCATAGTTATACAATTTCAATATAGAAGATTGGTTTTATTTTATTTCTTTGAGTAAAAGTAAAATTCAGATTTTTTATATAATCGCTTTCTAAGCTTCTGTCAGAATATATGCCTTCGTATCTACGTATTGTGAGAGTAAGTTTTAATAGTCTGTTTATAATGTTTAAAATAAAAACAAAACTTTATATCCGGTTTTAATTAAACAAAACACTATACTAATAAATGTCAAGTGATAAATAATCTACTTGTTCACAATCAGGTGTCTTTCCACACAGCGAATTTCAAAAGGTTCAAGGGAGACAACGATGGCAAATGTTTCTTTAATTAGGGGAATGGAGTTATCTTTAGCTGGAAGGATTTCAAAATGCTGGAACAAGGAAGATAAGTACAGAAAAAGTTCCATCTTGGCTAAAGATTCGCCTAAACAGATTCGTCGGCCAATGGAAAAAGGAATGAATTCCTCTCTGTTTTTGATGTTGCCTTGTTCGTCAAGAAAGCGCTCTGGACGGAAGTTACGTGGGTCGCCCCAGATTTTTTCATCCATCAGGACGGCGTCCAGGTTGGGAAAGATTTGCGTCCCCTTCGGGATGGTGTACCCGGCTACTGTTGCATCTTGATTGCATACGTGGATGAGACTAAATGGCACCAGACTAGCCATCCGTTGTGTTTCCATGATAAACGCTGTCAGGTATTTTAGTTTGGGTCTATCTTGGATAGTCGGAGCACGGTTCACTCCGACTTGTTCTAAAATCTCCTGGTAGATTTTTTTCTGAACTTCCGGATTATGAAGCACAAACAACAAGCTCCACAAGATGGTGGTGCTGGTGGTCTCCGTTCCTGCGGCAAACAGGTTGTCAATAACTCGAACTAAATTAGTCTCGTCCAGTAAAGTGGATTCACCACGCTTTTCTTTTTCTTTCATTTCGCTGAAGTAAGAGGCGATGAAATTGTCCGTGTTTGTGGAGTCGTGTTTAATTTCATCAATCATTTTCTTTGCAAAATTCTGGGTTGCACTTAAGTTAGCAATTAGCTGTTTGGACTTGAAAGGGTCAAAGGGCAAAAGTCGAAGTGCGGGCAGGAAATTTAGCAGAGAGGTTCCGGAAATAGATGCAATTGCTAAGTTTAAAGCTTTAATCAGTTCGATGAACTTTGGATCATCGAACTCAAATCTCTTGCCAAAAATAATTGAACAAATCACATTCGAGACGCTGATGTTGGTCAGAGTCCTAATGTCTGTAGGTTTTCCTCCACTTTCAGAAACTGCTTCAATGTATTTAGAAACCTCAACAGAGATCTTCTCAGCCAAAATATTTTTTCCCATGCCGAAGTTTCTTAAAATTGCCAGAGATGTTGTTCTTTGTTCTTTCCAATTGGCGCCGGAAGAAGAAATAACGCCCTTGGAGTGTAAGGGTACATTGGCCGCGATAAATCCCGTTCTTGGCCGGTCAGAGAAGTGGTCACCTTGCTTGACCAGCGCCTCTTTCAGCACGTCGTACGTGTTGAGCACCACGACCTGGTTCATCCCAAACCTCAAGCTGAACGCCGGACCGAACCGTTTGACCCACCGTTCGAACTGTTTTCTGGGATTCTTCTCCAGCAGATACATGTGTCCGATGAAAGGTAAAGCTATCCCAGGTGACGGCGGGAGGTTTTTTGATTGGCTGGCCGTCCAGTACCATGACAGGACCAAGACGAGTAGGACGGCCAGCCATGTGGTGGTTCCAACATCCGATAGTAGCTCAAACACCATGGTGGCCTGTGGATGGAAATATTAAGTCAGTTATTTCCCTTTTCCATTTAGGTAAAATTTCTATTTAAATATATTGCGTATATGTGTATTTGCTAAACCTTTTGGTTGGAGATATATCGTAAATTATTTCCATTGCTTTTTTTTGTAAACCTGTCATGATCATATACTTTGTAGTTCATGTTTATTTCGGCAAAACTATTCAATAAAAATATGTGCCGTAAATTATGGTGAGTCGCTGTCAGTTTTAAGCCACCTGTCTAACGATGTTCTGACGCTACAGGCTACAGCCCTCATATCTGAACTGCCTGCGACAGGTCTGTCCAGCAGATGACTGCGTTACTTTATAGATTACTTCATTTAAGATTAAAGAGCATTTTTAGAGTTTTTCAAGGAAGGAAACAAAAAATTGAAAAATATATTTATTTATGAAAAAAGAATTACACCTGAAAATTTCTTTGCTGAAAGATACATGAATTTTGAAATTAGTTTAGAACTATTTTTTTCTCAGATTCTACACACTTCCAGAAAGTGGGCCATGTTTCAAAGGGACAAATATATTTTTAGCTCCCCTTGAAAAAATCGAATAATACGGTCTCTTCGGTGAGGTGTGCTTTGAATTAAATGGGGACCAATTTTATGGGTTACACGCCTTCACAAAAGACTGTAACGCATACAAGATATACACACTCACACTCACACACACACATATATATATATATATATATATATATATATATATATATATATATATATATATATATATATATATATATATATATATATATATATATATATATATATGCATGTATATTTAATCGTCAAAGAGTTTGCTATTAAAATCTATAACAAGCTGTTGATTCAAAGAAAATGGAATATATTACGTAAAACATCATTTTAGTGTTAATTGGATAAGTAATTTTTTAAGATTGATGGGCTCCAAAATAATAAATTCCTATGGGATTCTGGGGATATTTACTCAACACTGCCTAAGACATAAAATTACTCACCTAGTACTGTTTTATGTAATGGTCAAATTTCAACGGTCTGATTGTATTAGTGAACTTCTTCAGTACTGCTAGTTCTCCTCTTCGTTTGCAAAAGTCCACTCTTTAAACGCATGTAAAATCTCTCCACCGCTCTTTATATACAGCTATGTAGGTCATGTTACAGTTTTTGACCAGGCAGAGCCAACAATGGGTAAAACTATTTTTAAAAATAAATTCGATACAGTTTTTGCACCGTGCGCAAGCCAACACAGCTAGGAGTGACGGTAGAAAATTGGGCCTGGAATGAATGGAACAGGAATTGATTTAACTCTTACTGGTCGGATGTGACTTAGAGTATGATGTAACCTCTGCTGTATTTACCTAGGACGTGGCGAGACGCGGCAAGCGCAACGTAACAAGGTCAGATTGGTGAATTTTGTTACACTTAGTTTTTCACGGACCAAAGCACTTGGGGGATGTGAGGAAAGGGCGGTGTAATGCAAATAAGTAGAACCACTAAATATATTATGTATATTTAGAACGAAAAAAAATCAAAACAATGAATATAAATTAAAACAATTAAAACGAGTTTATTTTTAATAAATGTCTTCGCCCTTTTTAAAACTCTAGTATACCAAAACATACCCGCCCATTAGCAAAGGCGTAGCGAACCATTTTCCCGCCCCAAAATAATTTTTAAGAATCGTGGGGGGGGGGGGACATAATGCTTTTTACCAGCCACTGTCCCTCAACAGTTTCTGCAATGGTGTCAGAAAATTGATGTAGAGAACAGTTAAATCAATCTGTAAAGCCATTTATCTGTGTATTTTCTCTAAATAAAATATTGTATATTAATGCAGCTCAGCTAAAATGTTTACTTTTCTCTACCCGTTTTGTGCCCCTCTAGGGTCGGCTGCCGCACCCGCTCTCACCTAGCTATGCCTTTTCCACTATGTTCAGCCGTTGTTACAAAAAAAGACAGCCCCCCCCCCCCCCCCTCATAACATAGTAAAGCAATTCCATTGTCTAATTTTATAACGAAAATGTTTTCCAGCGATTTAGTTATAGTTGAAAACTATAATAGTGATAATGAAGTAAGGTGGTGGACTACGTAAATGCTCACTCCCAGTGTTTCTTTCAGTCATTTTTCTCAGTTGAGGAGCACTTAAAACTATCGAGTTGAGGGGGGAGGGGGTTAAATGTCGGGGGGGGGGGGTCGGTTTAAGTTTTTTAAATATATATAAATTCTATTTCGTTCGTACTTCGGCAGTGCATCCCCCTTCCACCTGCCCCCTTCCCTCCCTGAAAAAAATGCCTGAATTTTTGCTAACACCTGACGTGGAGCGTATGACGTGGAGCGTGTCAACACCTGACCGTGATGACGTTTACATTTTTATACACATGTGTCGCATGGTAGACTAAGTAGGTGAGGTGACGTGTTGGCTGTCTACTTCTAGTAGGAAGGACTATGGTCGATGTACTACAGGTAACAGAAAGTGGAAGGTTTGAATGTTAGTGCGGGGGAGGGGAGGAGTGGCAGTTCTTGTGGGCCGTGGGATTTATCGAAAGGCGAATTAGCATTGAGAAAATCAAATAACCTCAACAAAATTTAAAGTGAAGTCTTGGATCAAGTAGTTAATGAACTGGTTTTACGCCCATGTACTTTTGGCTATCGCCAATTTTAATCAGATTATGAAAGACGTTGCATAACCCCCCCCCCCCCCCCCACATTCCCTGTCATATTACATCACAGCTCAACATAACCTCCCAACCATATATATATATATATATATATATATATATATATATATATATATATATATATATATATATATATATATATATATACATATATACATATATACATAAGGGTTTATAATGATTGGCTGAGTGTATATGAGAGATTCCAATAGTGAGTTGACGGGGTAAGGTAGGTTGTGATTGTAAAGGGCGGGTGACCGGGATTGTAGTGGAGTTATAGACAGTGATTGAAGTGGAGATATAGGCAGTGATTGAAGTGGAGATATAGACAGTGATTGCATTGGAGATATAAGCAGTGATTGCATTGGAGATATAAGCAGTGATTGTAGTGGAGATATAGGCAGTGATTGAAGTGGAGATATAGGCAGTGATTGCATTGGAGATATAAGCAGTGATTGCATTGGAGATATAAGCAGTGATTGTAGTGGAGATATAGGCAGTGATTGAAGTGGAGATATAGGCAGTGATTGCATTGGAGATATAAGCAGTGATTGCATTGGAGATAAGCAGTGATTGTAGTGGAGATATAGGCAGTGATTGAAGTGGAGATATAGGCAGTGATTGCATTGGAGATATAAGCAGTGATTGCATTGGAGATATAAGCAATGATTGTAGTGGAGATATAGGCAGCGATTGAAGTGTAGATATAGGCAGTGATCTAGCCCTAGGTAGAACGATACATTATATTCTTCCATAAGCCAGATCATATACTCTGAGCTGGTATACTATGTTTCTATGTACCCGAGGTGGAAAAGTAGAGCAAACAACGGTAATATTTCGGTGAATTTTTACGTGTAGGTAACGCATTGATTAAACTCTCCTCATATTTGTAGTCAAACTTTATTCTTTCCGGCAGCAACGCGCGGGGACCGGCACGCTAGCTTATATAAACGCATAGTATGCGGTTAAGAGATCTCTTGACAACGAAAATAAAAATATGACGTCAATAAAATGCTTATGTGCTTTATGCTTGATTTTTATTTTCCTTTTCACTTTTTTTTGCCTGTGTGGGAGGGGAGGGGAGGATGTGTAAGGGGGGTGAGGGGGGGGGGGGTGCACACTGACTGCTTAGTTGGCTAATAATACCTTCGCCATTGAAATGTTGAGATCTTATTGTCAAAAGACAGATGAACCCGTAGTCAAGCGAGGTAACTACTGTTCGTTTTAAAAATACTTGATTACAACCCATGAAGTTTTAATTGATATAACTAAGGAATTGTGAACACATTGGATGGAGTATGGGAAGGTATATGTTTATTAGGTTGCTTTATAATTTAGTTAGGGGTAGATGGTGGTTAATTTTTTTTATTCATCACCATCTTTTCCTAATCGTGCCCAACACACACGAGGCTGAAGAAGTACAGTCTTTCTGTAAGGCAGCAGCTGTATGATTTTGGAATGTCATTTTGAAAGAAAAAAAAATTAAATATTAAAGTCATGTGTATTTTTGTGTTACTTACCGATGCAAAAAATCTTAGAAGCTTAAGAAAATATTAGGGAGGTGGTGTTTGAAAGAAAATAGGAGGTCGGCGTGGTCGGGTCGGTTAAGCTCATGGTTCGAACCTCCGTGCAGATGGGGACAGCCACTCATCTAGGAGAGACAACTCCAAAATCATACAGCTGCTGCCTTGCAGTTTGTTTTTGGTTGGACAAAGGCTATGGAAGCAAATCCTAATAGAAAGCATGCTGAAATTGGAGTCAAAGGCCTGTATGGTGCTTAGCAAGTTCATACGTATTCTTAATTGTGTTAGAAGTAAATCCCTTTCACCACTAATACTAAGATCGAAGAAGAAGAAGAAGAAACAAAGTAGAGGAAGCAGTGATTGGAGTTAAGGGAAAACTTTAGCGACTGAAGAAAGGAGGAGGGGTAGTAATAGGGTTGGTAAATAGGTCGCCATCCAGTTCTACGGCTCAATAAAACCTGCATGAGCCAAAGAACTGATTGTTGACCTACATACCAGCCCTATCGGATTTGATTTGTGGCATTCTCACATTGTAGGCCTACCCAGTATGAAGTTGCCATTTTTTTAGAATTTATCTTGTAGGATGCCAATCCGTCCGGATGCAGTTAGTCGTGAGCTAATGTGCCATCAGCCTTTTTATTGGAAGACTTTTTGTAATGATCCATTGTGTCAGGAGAGTTTTTGTTACGAGCAATTACATCGATAACCCGTCCGGGATAGATTTATAAATAGCCAATTTATCGAGAACATTATTGTCTACACCCAATATGTCTGAAGCCCTTTTTTTGTGATACACCCACATTTTTATATTACAAAAAAAAACAACACAAAATGTGTAAAGAACAATTATTTTTTTTCTTTATTTGAAAAGAACATCGCGTTAAAAAAATAGTTTTGTAAAGGTAAAATATTTTTTAAAATATAAAATAAATAAAACGTGATAACTTTTCACAAGTGTCGGTGTTTGACCAAGTTAACACAGACAAAGACATTACAAAGTTAACTGGGCTGGGTACAAATTTTAACCACGTGAACATACATTCACATAAAAACTCTCACAAACTCACGTAGCAAAAAGAGCAAGTAAATATTTGTAATAAAATGTAAAAAGAAAACAACACCTATTATAAAAATCCGATTATTGTGTAAAAATCCATTTGTGTAAGTATCATTTACTGGTTTCTTAATAATAATAATATTCAGAGTAGAATATAATATAATTACTTCTTTAAATTGAAACATTTTTCTATATTTGTATGAAATCATTTTTGTCATCTTAGCAGTATGTGTATATATATTTTTACGAAACTCTCTGATTGTATACTAAGACTTGTTTCTAGCTTATGTTTCCTATTTTTTCATTGTTATACAATTTCAATATAGAAGATTGGTTTTATTTTATTTCTTTGAGTAAAAGTAAAATTCAGATTTTTTATATAATCGCTTTCTAAGCTTCTGTCAGAATATATGCCTTCGTATCTACGTATTGTGAGAGTAAGTTTTAACAGTCTGTTTATAATGTTTAAAGTAAAAACAAAACTTTATATCCGGTTTACTTAAACAAAAGACTATACTAATAAATTTCAAGTGATAAATAATCTACTTGTTCACATTTAGGTGTCTTTCCACACAGCGAATTTCAAAAGGTTCAAGGGAGACAACGATGGCAAATGTTTCTTTAATTAGTGGAATGGAGTTATCTTTAGCTGGAAGGATTTCAAAATGCTGGAACAAGGAAGATAAGTACAGAAAAAGTTCCATCTTGGCTAAAGATTCGCCTAAACAGATTCGTCGGCCAATGGAAAAAGGAATGAATTCCTCTCTGTTTTTGATGTTGCCTTGTTCGTCAAGAAAGCGCTCTGGACGGAAGTTACGTGGGTCGCCCCAGATTTTTTCATCCATCAGGACGGCGTCCAGGTTGGGAATGATTTGCGTCCCCTTGGGGATGGTGTACCCGGCTACTGTTGCGTCCTGATTGCAGACGTGGATGAGACTAAATGGCACCAGACTAGCCATCCGTTGTGTTTCCATGATAAACGCTGTCAGATATTTAAGCCTGGGTCTATCTTTGATAGTCGGAGCGCGGTTCACTCCGACTTGTTCTAAAATCTCCTGGTAGATTTTTTTCTGAACTTCCGGATTATGAAGCACAAACAACAAGCTCCGCAAGATGGTGGTGCTTGTTGTTTCAGTTCCTGCGCCAAACAGATTGTCAATAACTCGAACTAAATTAGACTCGTCCAGTAAAGTGGATTCGCCACGATTTTCGTTTTCTTTCATTTCGTTAATGTAAGCGGCGATGAAATTTTTCGTGTTGGTGGAGTCGTGTTTAATTTCATCGATCATTTTCTTCGCAAAATTCTGGGTTGCAGTTAAGCGAGCAATCAGCTGTTTAGACTTCAAAGGGTCAAAGGGCAAAAGTCGAAGTGCGGGCAGGAAATTGAGCAGAGAGGTTCCGGAAATAGATGCAATAGCTAAGTTTAAAGCTTTAATCAGTTCGATGAACTTTGGATCATCGAACTCAAATCTCTTGCCAAAAATAATTGAGCAAATGACATTCGAGACGCTGATGTTGGTGAGAGTCCTGATGTCTGTAGGTTTTCCTCCTCTTTTAGAAAGTGCTTCAATATATTTAGAAACCTCAACAGATATTTTATCAGCCAAAGTATTTTTTCCCATACCAAAGTTTCTTAAGATTACCAGAGATGTCGTTCTTTGCTCTTTCCAATTGGCGCCGGAAGAAGCTACAATGCCCTTGGAGTGTAAGGGTAAATTGGCCGCGACAAATCCCGTTCTTGGTCGGTCAGAGAAATGGTCACCTTGCTTGACCAGCGCCTCTTTCAGCACGTCGTACGTGTTGAGCACCACGACCTGGTTCATCCCAAGCCTCAGGCTGAACGCCGGACCGAACAGTTTGACCCACCGTTCGAACTGTTTTCTGGGATCCTTCTCCAGCAGATACATGTGTCCGATGAAAGGTAAAGCTATCCCAGGTGACGGTGGGAGGTTTTTTGATTGGCCGGCCGTCCAGTACCAGGACAGGACCAAGACGAGCAGGACGGCAAGCCATGTGGTGGTTCCAACATCCGATAGTAGCTCAAACACCATGGTGGTCTGTGGATGGAAATATTAAGTCAATTCTTTCCCTTTTCCATTTAGGTAAAATTTCTATTTAAATATATTGCGTATATGTGTATTTGCTAAACCTTTTGGTTGGAGATATGATTATTTCCATTGCTTTTTTTTTTTGTAAACCAGTCATGATCATATACTTTGTAGTTCATGTTTATTTCGTCAAAACTATTCAATAAAAATATGTGCCGTAAATTATGGTGAGTCGCTGTCAGTTTTAAGCCACCTGTCTAGCGATTTTCTGACGCTACAGGCTACAGCCTCTCATATCTGAACTGCCTGCGACTAGTGTTATGTCCAGCAGATGACTGCGTTACTTTATAGATTACATCATTGAAAATTAAAGAGCATTCTTAGAGTTTTTCAAGGAAGCAAATCAAAAATTGAAATATATATTTATTTATGAAAAAAGAATTACACCTGAAAATTTCTTTGTTTAAAGATACATGATTTCTGAAATTAGTTTAGAACTATTTTTTCTCAGATTCTACACACCTCTAGAAAGTGTGCCGTGGTTCGAAGTGACAACACTTTTGTACTTGAAAATATATTTTTAGCTCCCTTTGAAAAAAATCGAATTATACGGTCTCTTCGGCAATGTGTGTTTTCAATTAAATGGGGACCAATTTTATGGGTTACAAGCAGAGATTCTTCCAGGCTTCTCTTCGGGGGGTGGAGGGGCTCTGCCCCCCTCCGAAGAAAGTCTACCGCCCCTCCCCGAACGAGATTGAATTTATATAGTAAAAATATACTTTTACTAGTGACCGCCCCCCCCCCCCCCCGGAAAATGTTGACCGACCACCAGAAAATATCAAGTGCCCCCCACAGAGAAAATAGTCTGGTTGCACGCCTTCACAAAAGACTGTAACGCATACAAGATACACACACTCTTACACACACACATATATATATATATATATATATATATATATATATATATATATAGGCCTATATATACATATATATATATGGATATATATATATATATATATATATATATATATATATATATATATATATATATATATATATATATATATATATGCATGTGTCGTCAAAGAGTTCGCTAATAAAATCTAAAACAGGTTGTTGATTCAAACAAAATGGAATATATTACGTAAAACATCATTTTAGTGTGTTAATTGGATAAGTACTTTTTCAAGATGGATGAATTACGAAATAATAAATTCCCTTGGGATTCTGAGGATATTTACTCAACACTGCCTAAGACATGAAATTACTCACCAAGTACTGGTCAAATTCCAACGGTCTGATTGTATTAGTGAACTTATTCAGTACTGTTTGTTCTCCTCTTTGTTTGCAAAAGTCCACTCTTTAAACGCTTGTATAATCTCTCCACCGCTCTTTATATACAGCTATGTAGGTCATGCTACAGTTTTTGACCAGGCAGAGCCAACAATTGGTAAAGATAACACAGCTGGGAGTGATGGTAGAAAATTGAGCGTGGAATGAATGGATCAGGTATTGATTTAACTCTTACTGTCCGGATGTCACATAGAGTGTGATGTAAATTCGGCTTCATTTACCTAGGACGTGGAGAGACGCGGCAAGCGCAACGTAAGGGGTCATCCGTTTATGACGTCCACACGCGGGGGGGGGGGGGCGGAGGTCCGAAAAAAAACTGACTTTTGTGGACGCCTATGGACTTGTTTTAAGGAAAAAAAAAGTGGATTTTTGTGGACGGGGGGTGTCCAAAATCCAAAAAAAAATCTGGACGTCATAAACGGATGACCCCAAACAAGGTCAGATTGGTGAATATAGTTCCACTTCGTTTTTCACGGAGCTAAGCACTCAGGGCCGTTGGGGGAGGGGAGGAAAGGGCGGTGTAATGCAAATAAGTAGAACCACTAAATATCTTATGTATATTTAGAACGAAAAGAAAAAATTAAAACAACGAATATAAATTAAAACCAGTTAAAACTAGTTTATTTTTAATAAATGTCTTCGCCCTTTTTAGAACTCTAGTATATCAAAACATACCCGCCTATTAGCAAAGGCGAAGCGAACCATTCTCCCGCCCCAAAATAATTTTTAAGAATCGGGGGGGGGGGGGGACATAATGCTTTTTACCAGCCACTGTCCCTCAACAGTTTCTGTTATGGTGTCAGAAAATTGATGTAGAGAACAGTTAAATCAATCTGTAAAGCCATTTATCTGAGTTTTTTCTCTAAATAAAATATTGCATATTAATGCATCTCAGCTAAAGCTTTTACTTTTCTCTACCCGTTTTGTGCCCCTCTAGGGTCGGCTGCCGCACCCGCTCTCCATTAGCTTCGCCTTTTCCCCTATGTTCAGCCATTGTTACAAAAAAAGACAGACCCCCCTCGTCATTGAAGGGGGGTGGGCTTAAATTTCGGGGGGGGGGGGGGTCGGTTTAAGTATTTTTTTTATATATAAATTCTGAATTGCCTGAAATTTTGCTAACACCTGACGTGGAGCGTATGACGTGGAGAGTGACAACACCTTATCCGCTTAGGGTTGGATGCCAAAATTGTAGTGCCCAATACAACGTTAGGCAAAGGGTAATACCCGGTTGTGAGTACCGTGCCAAAGACTAATGAAAAAACACTTACCTCAATAAGTACAAATCTTTTGTAGTAGTCCCTTCCCCTACTTTAGCCCTTCAAAAACAATGGTAAATGGCCGAGTCATGTGAAGACAAGGACCTGGGTAAAAAAAAAAGTCCTGTGATTGCAAGGTTCTTTGCTGGTAAAGTCCTGTGATGGCAAGGTTCTTTGCTGGTAAAGTCCTGTAATGGCAAGGTTCTTTGCTGGTAAAGTCCTGTGATGGCAAGGTTCTTTGCTGGTAAAGTCCTGCGATGGCAAGGTTCTGTGCTGGTAAAGTCCTGTAATGGCAAGGTTCTTTGCTGGTAAAGTCCTGTGATGGCAAGGTTCTGTGCTGGTAAAGTCCTGCGATGGCAAGGTTCTTTGCTGGTAAAGTCCTGTAATGGCAAGGTTCTGTGCTGGTAAAGTCCTGTAATGGCAAGGTTCTGTGCTGGTAAAGTCCTGTAATGGCAAGGTTCTGTGCTGGTAAAGTCCTGCGATGGCAAGGTTCTGTGCTGGTAAAGTCCTGCGATGGCAAGGTTCTGTGCTGGTAAAGTCCTGTGATGGCAAGGTTCGGTGCTGGTAAAGTCCTGCGATGGCAAGGCTCTGTGTTGGTAAAGTCCTGCAATGGCAAGGTTCTGTGCTGGTAAAGTCCTGCGATGGCAAGGTTCTGTGCTGGTAAAGTCCTGCGATGGCAAGGTTCTGTGCTGGTAAAGTCCTGTGATGGCAAGGTTCTGTGCTGGTAAAGTCCTGCGATGGCAAGGCTCTGTGTTGGTAAAGTCCTGCAATGGCAAGGTTCTGTGCTGGTAAAGTCCTGCGATGGCAAGGTTCTGTGCTGGTAAAGTACTGCGATGGCAAGGTTCTGTGCTGGTAAAGTTCTGCGATGGCAAGGTTCTGTGCTGGTAAAGTCCTGTGATTGCAAGGTTCTGTGCTGGTAAAGTCCTGCGATGGCAAGGTTCTGTGCTGGTAAAGTCCTGCGATGGCAAGGTTCTGTGCTGGTAAAGTCCTGCGATGATGACGCCCAGTGATGGTGACGTGCAGTGATGATGACGCCCAGTGATGGTGACGTGCAGTGATGGTCACATCCAGTGATTGTAACGTCCAGTGATGGTGACGTCCAGTGATAGTGACGCCCAGTGATGGTGACGTCAAGTGATGGTGACGTCCAGTGATGGTGACGTCCAGTGATTGCGATATCTCTACGTGTTTAATACTGGCCACCAGTTTTTACGTCCAGCTTAGTTTCAGATAAACAACAACGCTTCGTGACTACGTTCACTACTTTTATGCCGTCTCAAATATATACATTCCAGAGTAGCCCTCGTCCTAATCGCTACCAACTAACCCCTGACAACCATTCACTGCAACTTTTATACCGCATTCAAACTTGGGATAACAATACATAAACACACCAGGGTTAACAATATTCTAGGGTAAACTCAAATCAAACACGCACTCGCCCCTAATTCTAGATTATTCTAACCTATTTCTATTCAACCTACAACTGACCCGTAACAATATATATATATATATATATATATATATATATATATATATATATATATATATATATATATGTGTGTGTGTGTGTGTGTGTGTGTGTGTGTATGTGTGTCTGTGTGTCTGTGTCTGTGTCTGTGTCTGTGTGTCTGTTTGTCTGTGTGTGTCTGTGTATGTGTAGGTGTCTGTGTGTCTGTGTGCTCGTAACATAGACCACTATTAAGATCACGTGATTTTGTTACGCCACAGTGACAACAAGAGGTGTCAGAAAATGTAACTTTGCCCCCGTGGCTCCATAATGCGCAGATCTTAAATAACATAGCAGTACCCGGTCACAACAGCCGTGGACGAATGTTACACAGGAAGGAATTCCATTTTGTTATAAGCAGCTAATTCATTTAGGTGAGAAATATAATTGTCT
>NW_026731897.1:822500-870769 GCF_028476545.2 Physella acuta | reverse complement strand
TTACTTACGTTAGGCTTGGATGTTAACGGTAGAATCCATAGTAATGCAGAAAGTGAGTTACTATTAGGTAGGTTACTTATTGAAGAATGGCCTAAAGATATATTTAATTTTTTATTTATTAGGGTAGATTTTCTGATTTGAATAAACATTGATCGTCTATGAGAAAAATGTGGTGCATATTAGTCACACGATATGTAACAACATAACAGGCCAAATATGGTTTAAACTATTAACTTATGTTCTAATACAGTGGTTCCCAACCTTTTTCGAGTGGCGACCCCCTTTTATAAAAAGTAAGTGACCCGCGACCCCCCATAGAATTAAAAAGCCAAAATTAGTATGGAAATTAATAAGCACTAAAATAAGATTTTCTAGTAGACTTTCAATATGAACTACTCTTGATAACTGTTTTAATAGCATGAGTAAAATTGCATACTATTCACTAAACCTTGGTGGTTAACATTTTAATTGAAAAAAAATTTGTTAACGCCAACCTTTGTCATTATAATTATCTTAATTTTGTTTTTAATCGAAGAATAGTGTTGAAAATATATTCTCGAAAAGTCAATCAATTTTACGTTTGGGGTATAAAATGGTGAATACTACACCAAAATTGTGTCTGCAGTTTTTCATCTTACTCGGAATCATTCTGCAAATCAAAAAATTCATCTTGTAATTCATCGGGAATGCTGGCAACATCAAGAGAAGAAGAGAATGGTCAATTCGTAAATGCAGATTCTTCTTTTTTCAGCTCAGAGAAATAGCGATGCAGTTCGTTTTCAAGAGATTTAAGATGCCCAGAAATCGCTTCTTTCAAAATTTTAATTATCTCAAATTTACAATATTTCCAAGATTTATTTTCTTTACCGATTTTGCAGTTTTGGTAAAAAATGCACCGAGATTATCATGGAAAGTTATAATATCCGTTCATTTTCCCTGAAGCTTCAGGTTAAGCTTATCTTGATGTTCGAACACATATGCTAGGTATGATACTCTCTCCAACCACTCTATGTTGTTTTAAGTATACCAAAAAGTCTTGTTTCCTTTGCACTTCTAAGAACAATTTGATTTCGGATTTCAATTCAAAAACCCAATTTACAACATTTCGTTTGACAGCCAGCGTACTGTAGTGTAGAAGAGCAGAACCTCGTGATCTATATTAATGTTTTTGCTCAGTTCTTTGACGGCTCCAGATTTATATAAATTTACGACTTATACTAGCAATGGACTCTTGATGTCGATTGATTAGGGCAGTGGTTAGGGAGCTAAATCTTTTCTGTTTTCTGAAAGCCCGATTTTGAGATAAACATAGATGGCGCGCTATCCGTACAAACCCCCACAGCCGTTCTAACCCATTTTAATCACCCAGTTTCAAAAAAAGGTATTTATTTTCTCCATGCTATCTTCACAAGAGCAACTCTTCTTTGCTATCATCCGCATGAATATAGACACAGACCAGCAACTGCGAATACGAACTCACGTCTGTTGATTTATCAACTTGAAAAGCAAACAATGGTGAAAGCTTAACTTCAATAAAAATGTGTTATTTAACATTTACGTACATGCAGCGTTTGATGAGATTTTCTCCTATTGTTTTTTTTTTTTTTTTTTTTTTTTGCTTGGCATTTTCTATTGCGACTTCATTTGATGCTTGCACTAATGCTGGTAAAAACTTCCTGTTCGATCAAGTCTCTGGCTTTCGCAACTAGCTTCTTACCGACGAAAGAACTCCATATATTATTTGGTGTGTTCCGAATGACTCGTCTCAAATGACGTTTTAGTTTTGAAGATTTCATAGATTCGTGACTGAGAACAACTTTGTACAGTGCGCTTTGTTTCTTCTCTATTACATTTCCAGTGATGTTAATGATTGTGATGTCAAAAATTCTTCTAAATATTTATGTTGTATTTCAAATTACTAAGGTTTAGTATACCAGTTGGCGACCCCTCAGAAAGACCTTCGCGACCCCCAAGGGGGTCGCGACCCCCAGGTTGGGAACCCGTGTTCTAATACGTAGGTTAGTCCATAATAATGTCAAGCTTTTACACTTGTATAAGATTTTTACTCTCTCTTATTCTCTCATTGTTACTAAAATCCAACCCTCCCCCCTCTCTCTCTCTCTCTCTCTCTCTCTCTCTCATCGTTACAAAAAGCCAACCATCCTCTCTCATTCTCTCATCGTTACAAAAAGCCAACCATCCTCTCTCATTCTCTCATCGTTACAAAAAGCCAACCCTCCTCTCTCTCATCGTTATAAAAATCCAACCTCCTATAAAACGACATAGCACAGTTATCCTTGGCAAAAAACGATAACCTAAATTAACATGGTTTCATCATTTGTGCTTTAAAAAAGCTACTTCACAATTTTTCAGATCCCCATCCTCGCTCTTGCTCACCCCAAGATGCAGATCATTTTAAAAAAAGTCTTAATCCCTCCCTCATCAACCCCCCCCCCTTCACACACACAGGTTGTGACGTCATTAATTGACGTCACCCTTACAACCCTGCACACGAACCCCCCCCTCCCCACCCACGATTGTGACGTCATTTATGGCTGACCCCATAAACTACCAGTTCATATAACATTTCACCACTAGCTATATAGCAATTAGGTTCTGCAATAATTGTTGTATATGGTCTAAGCTCCATTGGGAGTTGAAAAAACAGGAGACCAAGAGGAAGAACAAAATTCTAGGAATCACATCATAACTTGCTACATCTACATTACAAACAGTTATACCCAGATACGTCAAACTTTTTTATCAAACCCTTCTGAAAGTAGGAAATTTAGCTTCCATACCACCTCTTAAATTATAAAACACACTAGATCTATTACAAAACCATAAGCCACCCCTACCCCAATCATTATTATGTGACAGATCACATACAAAGCGTGATATCATATAACTGCTGTGTAGATCTTATAAAGCTGTTTTGAGTGTTGTTTTACAGCTGCGGGTCGTAGAAGATATTTGGATCAACAAAAAATTATAGTTACTCTTAAATTTCACCCCCCCCCCCCCCCGTACACACACCCAAAGTTGTAATCGTTGCATAATAAAACTAAAGTTTTATTCAAATCTCGACTGAAATAATGTTTAAAACACTGAGATTTTTTATGGTTAGGCGCTCCGTTTTGAGTGGTAATATACAATTATATAATCAACAAGCACTCACATATCACTATCGACGACATATAAGAACTTACCAACTACACATCCATTGTCAACTGTCAAATAACACTAACTTTTTTTTTTACTTGTATCACCTTAAGAAGATCTTTAAGTTATGGGTAGTGGATCAGTTTTAACTTGTGGTGGATAAGATACGGTTGATGGTGGATCAGTTATGGTTAATGGTGGATCAGCTATGGCTGATGGTGGATCAGTTATGGTTTATGGTGGATCAGTTATGGTTGATGGTGGATAAGTTATAGCTGGTGATGGATCAGTTATGGCTGGTGGTGGATCAATTAAGGGTAATGGTGGATTTTTTTTATAACTGGTTGTGGGTATGTTATGGCCGGTGGTGGATCAGTTATAGCTGGTATTTTTTCCTATATATGTTAACACCGAGGTTCGGTTGTATCTGTGTTTGTAGACCAGTATCCCCCCCCCCCCCCCCCTCCATATAAAAATATATCGCTGACTGTGACCCACAATATGACTTAGTTATGAAACGAAAGTAACTATAACGAACTAAAACAACGGCTACAAAACAAACTATACATAATAATATTACATATATGACACCCGAAAAACCACATGTCCTGAGGAGATATACGCTGTAGCCTGAAAATGTAACGTTCAGAGATGCCAAAAAGATTGTGTTTACAAAAAAAAAAAAAAAAAAACACAGCAATAAATTCATTTGATTCAAACGTGATGCGGCAGCTATGATACAAGCAAGGAAAAAAAAAAAGAAAGAAATTAATACAGTTGACCTATTAAAACATCACACAAAAAATAAAATAAAACAACTTTATTAAATTGCATTTAACAACGACGTCGATTGAAATAAACGTTAAAAACGAAGAAAGGAAAAAAAAATGAAACATTTTATCACAAACAACATTGGCACGATGCTATCGATTCTTCCACACAAGTAATATTCACCGCTAAATTATTCATCGGGCTGAATTATTCATAGAAATTACTAAGAGAAAAGATGACAAAACGCAGGGGAAAAAAAGTTTTACAGTAAGTTTAACGTTATATCCATTACCACCAGTTTTTTTTTTAACCCACCCCCCAAACCCCCCACCCATCTTTCCCCGGACCAACCCCGCGAGCTGGGAGCTGCAGTAACGGACGGGACGGGATGGACGGGGTAGCCAAATAAATGAGGGCCACACGGCATTATTTCTAGTGCTAATGGCGACTGTCGAGTCCATTTGTAACGATCTCTGTCCAGGGTTAAATACTTCAGTATCTCCACTCTTCACCGGCGTGAGCTCGTAAAAAACTTCAACTTGTTTGTCACAGGACCAGACTTACGAAATAATTTAAACGCTGTCTACAGGAATTGAGAGAAATAGTTTTCTTTTTTTATCTACTGAAGGATACTGGCATTTATATTTTTCACAATAAAACTGACATCATGGGTGAAGTTTACAAAATTTGATCTGCCTTCGTTAACAACTGTTATATTCGATATTCTTGTACTCAAGGTAAGCTGCTTATCTCAAATAAGACATACTTTACACAATCATATATATATACCTATTTAAAATATACTTCTATATATAGGCCAATATATATATATATATATATATATATATATATATATATATATATATATATATATATATATATATATATATATATATATAGCCCTGTATATACATACATACATATATTATATATATGCATATATTCAAATATTAAAATATATATATATATATATATATACATATATATATATATATATATATATATATATATATATATATATATATATATATATATATATATATATATATGTTTAATGAGTGTTTATATGCTTGTATGTTTTTTAAACCAATATATTTCTGTTTAGAGGTGTAAATATTCACAAATTCGTTGCAATTGTACATTAATATTTTTATACAGGATCAATGTATCGTAATGCAGCCTCCATTAGACATATTTTGAAATGGAATCTTTCATTAAAAAAAAACACAACTCCGTGTAGGATACTCCAGAGAGTTTTATTTTTAACTAATTAGCATTATTTCTTGGCTTCCCGCTGATTGCCGACAGGAATTCATATTTTTAAATTGCCATTTTTGCGAATGATCGTCTGATAGAAATTTGTTCAGCGCGCATCAGCAAATCCTCGACGTCCATTTGTAAAAAATCTCTCCAGCTTTTAATTAGCTTGTTGAAAACAACACAATAAATGTAGAATATAAATGTTTTTTTTTTTTTTTTGCTATTATTTTATGCACTTATCCGAAGAAATTAACATATAAGAATTTTATACAAGAAGCCTACATATTTTAAATTAATGACCTTTCGATCAAAAAATTAGAAACTGTGTTTTGATCAATTATCACAAGTAAGAACGAAAATAAAATGCAAGTTGTTTATAAGAAGACGATTTGGTTTCGAGATTTAGGATAGACTTGCTTGTGTTGTCCACTGCCCACTCTTTAATTAAACTTTTTAATGAGTTTTAAAATGTCACAAGGAACGCTAGGAATAATTTATCAGGTTCCTGTGAATTTTTGTGTGGATTGGGTGAGGGGTGGGGACTAGGGGTGAAGGGTGGGATGGGGGTGATGGAAGAGAAAGAACAACACGACAGTTTACAGTTGTTTTTTTTTTTTTTAGCGAGAACACGAGTAGAGGCTATTGGAATTTAGGTATGGTTGAGGGGGTGTTGGGTGGGGTTATTCGTGGAAGAGGGCAGTGTCAGTATAGAGGTTATACAAAGCAGTGTCAATATTTATACAAGGCAGTGTCAGTATAAGGGTTATGCAAGGCAGTGTCAGTATTTATACAAGGCAGTGTCAGTATAGAGGTTATACAAATTGAATGATTAAACCTTACACACTGTGAAATTAAAATAAAACTAGACCAGCGGTTCTTAACCTGGATTCTATCGAACCCATGGGTTAGACGAGTCATTCTCAGGGAGAGGTCAAGACTAACACCTGACTCCTATGATTCACAATCGTATTGTATCAGTGCGGGCGATACAACTATTAAGAAAAGTGCGATGAATGCGCATTTGAAACTGCTGGGGTGCGGTATCTCCTGTGATATGTACTAGGTTGTCTACCCTTTTTAATATACGGTATATCACTAATTGTAATCTACCTTTTTAAAAAAAATATACGGTGTATCGGTTAGATTTAATCTAATTTTTTGAATACACTTTGTATCAACTGGTTGTAGAAAATAGCTTGGCGAGATGAACATATAATGGTCTAAACCAGTGGATGTACCAGTTTCATATGCGCATTCACCGAACACTTCTTAATAGTTCTATCAACCGCACTGACAATATCCCATCGGTAATCATATGAGTCGGGTGTGTTTCTTGACCTCCGACGAACCCCTGAGATTTACTGGTTTAGGTTAAGACCGCAGGTCCAAAGTCAGTGATTTGTGGGAAACAGCTGGGGATCACTAAATGTGACGTAGCATAATTATACTTTGTTTTTTTTTTTAAAGGAAAGGTGATGAAAAAAAGTATTTATTGATTGAAAATTTAAAGGTTATGGGGCGGGGTGGGGAGTGATAGCAGATCTTAGTGACACCAATTCACTGGGGTGTCTAGTTTTTTGTACCACCGTCTGTCGTTAAATGTGATTGGACTGGCGGTGGGGTAAATCGCGTTCCGTTATTTTTCGACGATCTCAATTTTTAAATATTTTTTTAAAGATTCGTTGGTAAAGGTTTTCCACCAACATGAAATAATTTTTTTTTTAAAATCGCATGTTCCTTTATCTTACATCCATAAGGTACGTCCACCCATACAGAATTGGAGTGGCATTAAAAACTGAAAAAGAACATTGTTAAATAGGAAATACTAAATACCGCAATGTTTGTCTAGTAGGCTGCCTGTATACTCTTTAGTAATTATTACTTTTTATTTTAACGTGCAGTTTTCCTTTTATTGTTTTTACTACAATTAAAGAATACCATCGACGATTCTGTTTCGTGTTCTTACCAGGATTATTTTCATGTTTCTATTTTTAATGAACTCTTTTTGTAAACAGTATACGAGTTTACCGTTTTCAAAATATTTTTTACGTAAAAGTATAGATATGAATGAATTCTTTCCACCCCAAGTGCTTTTAAGAAAAGTAACTCTTCACGCTATAATATATAGGGCATGCATATGAAAAGTACGTATAATAAAAGGAAACAACACTGTCCTAATTTTTCTTTTTAAATCGTGTCTGTTGCGACAGAAGTTTCTTTATACATTGAGCTGACTATGGTAGAGATATAATTTAGCTATGGTAGAGATATAATTTAGCTATGGTAGAGATATTATTTAGATGTGATAGAGTTGATTTCAGTTTCACACCGTGTAAATGAGCTTGGTCTCCTAACCTGAGGGGAGGGGGCGCTAAAATGTTTTTATTATCTCAGTACGTATTAACACAATTAATAATTTGATTTTTTTAGTCTGGGTTATTGTTAGACGAGGATCAGGGTTTAGTATGTAGGGTAGAGGTAGTAGAAAAAAACATGAAGTTTGTCTGGTTTAAATACAACACAACACTTTAGTATCTGTCTCTTCGAGGAACTCTTGATTTTAAAAAAGCTAGGCTTGTCACAATACCTTATATTTAATTTATGTAGATGTATAGGCGAGTCTAGGGGGAGGGGGGTTAGGTGGTGAGGAGCTCCCCCCACCTTTAAAAAAAGTAATTTCTAAATGAATGTAGCCCTATCATCAAATCTTTATCGTGTTTTCAATTGTTATGATTTTTGTTCGTAACTGTATAATTGGAGGGGACTTCCTCTGTTATGAAAAACTATAAGGCTACGTTTCAACATGCTATGCGCCATATATGGACGGTTGATTCCGACTTCATCCTGCTTTTCTTTCTAGATTGCTTCCATAGCTTTTGTCCGTCCAAGGAAATCTGCAAGAAAAGTTTTTGTTTAGGGGTCATCCATAAATGACGTCACACTCGTAGGGGGGAGGGGGGTCCGTAATTTTGTGACTATGTGTGATGAGGGGGGGGGGGGGTTCAAATGTTGCGACGTCACATTTTTGCATTATAAAAAAGCAATGTCAAAAAACTAATTTTAGACGTTATTTCGAGTTTTAGATAACTGTTTTAATAAATTGTAATAGTTTAGACAAGATTTTGGAAAAATATCGATTTAAAAAAAAAATTCAAGTGCAATTTTGAGGGGGGTTGTAGGTTAAGGTGTGACGTCATTTTAGGGTGGGGGGTCTGGCTTTTTGTGACGACGTGTGACGGAGGGGAGGGAGGTAAAAATCGTCCAAAAAAGCGTGACGTCATTTATTTATGACCCCTTATAAATTTTGGAGTTTTATTTCCTTAAGTTGCTGTCCACAACTAACGAACCACAACTGCCTAGGTTCAGATCTCGGGGGCTTTGCGATCATGCGCAATGACATTTTATGTCAAATATTCTGTACGTGTATCTTTGTGTATCTGTCTAGCTACACGGGGATTTAAGAAGTGACTTAGAGAGTTACTTCCCATATTTATAAGTGTTTAGAAAAAATAACTCAAGAGCCTAATCCACCAATCTGTGTCTTAAATATGAGATGTTTTCTTGTTCAGCAACTTAAATTTATTGAGCAAAGTTGTTTTTTGAGTTGGTCTGAACTTTAATGCGACGTTCATTCTACTGTAAAATCTTGATCTGATACAAGTTTCAAACAGACACAAGCTTATATAACAAATGTTCTTTAAAAATGTAACACTTTTGGGAATAGTGTGTGCAGCCAACAATGGTCAATACTACTATACTACTTACAACATTTAAAGCTAAATGTAGACAAATTGTATTCCTATATGTCATAAACCTAACTGCACCACAGTGATAAACTGTATTACGATGTATAGACAACAATTACTTCACTACACTACACGTTATTATAATGTTATCAAACCGAAAACTGTCAACAAACTACTGCTACAATGTTAACAAATCTACCTCTATAACTATGTTGACAAATACAACAATCAAAGGAGAACATTCCAGAACAAAACAATAATTTTCCGTGGCCTTTGTACTTAACCCTAACCATAACTAATTCACTATATCGACCGCCATTGTTTAGAAAATGCTCTTAAATCTTGTTTGCAAGTCATACATACGCCAGCGCGTACTATTGGTAAAACACTTGTGAACGTCGTATGGAGGGGAGTTGTTTGAACGACGATTTGACACAATCAAATTGGGTGGAGCGTCAAGTCGGATGGCCAGATTCTTTATAAGATGTTATTGTAAGGAACGCGGTGGGAAGATGGTGGGAGGCTGATGACAAATGTCATGTCAAGTGACATGCAGCGGATGGATGGATGATGACAAGTGACATGTGGTGCAGATTAAGGGCCGATGACGAATGACATATGCTGCTTATGGAAGTTTGATGACAAGTGGCATTTACTACTAAAGGAAGGCTGACGACAAGTGGCATATGCTACTGATAGGAGACTGATGACAAGTGACATTTGGTGTTGTTGGAGTGCTGACATATGCTTATAATGGAAGGCAGATGACATGATATATATGCTGCTGATGAAGGGCCGATGTCAAGTGACATTTGGTGCGGTTGGAATGCTGATGACACATGACATTTACTGTTAATGGAAGGCTGATGGCTAAAGGACGTGACCCGGATGTTCCGATCCCTATTGCCAATTAAATGTGAGGCAGAGCTTGTTTTGGTCAAGCCATATCAGTGCGGATCACAGCCGGATGACCGGGTGACGTCATACATGCAGGTGACCACACGTCTTCCAGCCGTGTGACGTCTTACGCAAGGCTTACGCAATGAAGTTTCATGTGATAGATTTTTTCATATCTGCATCAACGCTGCTTTTTAAAGAATTATTAGTCATCACCAATACAGTATTCCAATTAATTAAGCAAAAGTAACAAATGTATAAAATCACTCACAGTAACTAAATATTAGTTATGCAGTAAACCGAAGAAAAGAAAATAACGAACCACTACTGCTATAACCGCAAATAAAAGCGTGGGCTGTTGAAAGAGAGGGGTCGGCGTGGTCGAGTCTGTAAAGCGCAAGGTTGCTAAACCGAAAAGTATAGAGTTCGAAACCTCGGGCAGATGAGGCTCATTAACCTGTGTTGGACATTTGCGTTGACTAATTTAAGATATTTATTCGTGCAAATGATTACATACCGCCACCTACAAATACAAAATCAGTCTACCAAAGCATAGATAACTACCTTATCGCGAAAAGTAACGTTATTTATATTTGTTTGCTGCTTCTAAGGTTGAATCTACAAAAGTTTGTAATTATAAAATTTATTTTAATATATTTATTACTTTACTTTTTTAAAAAATGTGTTTAAATAAAAAGTAGGTGTTTTACACACAACAAAAAAAATCGCTGAAAATTGTTTGGAGAATTTTTGAAGCAAAATGTATGCCAACTTGAGATTTTTAAAATTTTCCGTATCTGCGCAGCATTTTCTTGGTATATGGAGTTATAATAGTCATGTTATATTAAATTAGGGAAAAAACTTACTAAATGCGCACAGATGAGATGCACCGAATGGGAGTAATTGTGTGACACGAATACTCCAGTTTATACAGTCTTTAATTCATTAAAGTAATTTTAAAATGTAATTAAACACCTTAAACACATTTTTATCATGAAGTGACCTACGCTACAAGTTTGAAAAAAAATCGGTTCGGTAGTAATGGTGAAGATTTCGTAGCCAAGATCCCACCAACTGGGGCAGACTGAGAAGAAAATAGGAAAAGTTTCATACAATTGTGCGAATAGTCAATGTTGAAACAACGCCCAAGGGTGGAAAAGAAATGGTCACTTATTCCCCCTTTCCCCATTTTTACCCCCCCCCCCCCCTTGCATACACCAGCATCATATTGCTTGTCACAAGAAACCAGACTAGCCCCCCCCCCCCCCCCACCCCTCACTGTATGACGTCACACTTCTATTATTTATCAGGTTTCATCATTAAGTTTCATTTCCTAGTATTCTGAGATCGACGATAAATGAGGAGTATAAATAGAATACGGGGATGTAACGTTTAATCAAAATTACTTAACTTAAATCATAAATGCGAAAAAGAATTGTGATGTTGCGTTGCGGATTTTCTTCTCTCACAAAAATCAAAACGCTAGATTTTTATAAAAAAAAAAAGTAACAGACCAGACGCAAGACTTCATAAAAATATACCTCACAGAGCAAAGACAATCAAATTGATCAATAATTAATAAACGCAATTTCAATAATGGTACAAAAACGCTTAAACGCGATGTTAAAAATTTAGGCTTTGTGTTTTAGCGCACACTTTAATCAATGTGTTAAAGTTTGATGACCAGCAGTAGGTTTGCCAGTTTTTTCTGCATCTGTAATTCAAGTTAGGCAAACAGTTTCCGCGAACGGAAGAAAAGAGAAGAACTGAAAGTAAAAAAACAACCACATTCAAAAGTCTCTGAATAAAGTGAGTGAAGCTTCGGGGTCTAATTAAGTGATGCTGTCGTATTATTAAGAAATTCATCCACACATTAGCACGATTTCTTTAGGGATAGACAAAAGTGGTCATCTTTTATACATAAATTACATGTACGTAGCTACGTTTCCGGTACTAGGGAGCAACTACTGCATTGCATAAAAAAAACACCAACGTTCATTGCCATCCCTCACCAGAACGAAATAGAAAAAAAAATGTATGGTTTATTTAGAAAATATATGCTATAGCCAGTCCGACCCCTACCCCCGGGACATTTAAGAGCGCCCCGCCCCCAAATGCCCAAAGTAAGGAGAAGGGAGTTATAGTGCTGTATATAGTGGTGTATATAGTGATAATATAGTGTTGTATATAGTACTGATATAGTGCTGTATATAGTGCTAATATAGTGTTGTATATAGTCATAATATAGTGTTGTATATAGTTCTGATATAGTGCTGTATATAGTGCTGATATAGTGTTGTATATAGTGATATTATAGTGTTGTATATAGTTCTGATATAGTGTTGTATATAGTGCTGATATAGTGTTGTATTTAGTGATAATAGAGGGTTGTATATAGTTCTGATATAGTGTTGTATATAGCGCTGATATAGTGTTGTATATAGTGCTGATATAGTATTGTATATAGAGCTGTATGTAGTGCTGTATATAGCGATGAATATTGTGCTGCATATAGGGCTGTACGTGGTGTTGTATATTTTGATATTTTGATATATAGAATATATCTACTTAACCGAAACGGTGTATATAGTTCTGTATATGGTGTTGTAAATAGTGCTGTATTTGGTGCTGTATATCGTGATGTATATAGAGCTGTATATAGTGCTGATGTAGTGTTGTTTATTGAGCTGTACATGGTACTGTATTTAGTGCTGTATATAGTGCTATATATAGAGCTGTATATAGAGCCAGTGGCGTAGGCAGGGAGGGGGTTAGGGAGGGGTCATAACCCCCCCCCATAGACCCCTCGGTATATAGAAAAAGTATGAGGGGGGGGGGTGCAAATCAAAAGTTTGTCCCCGGGTAAAAATTGGAACCCCCTCCCTTGAGACGATCCTGGCTACGCCACTATATAGAGCTGTAGATAGCGCAGTATATGAGTCTTCATATAGTGCTGTAAATATAATGCGTGTTTGTAATTATCATTCGTGGCTTGATAGAACTTTTTCAAATGTACACGTTACCCACCAACTTTGGTAAAAAAAAATACAACCTTTTCTTGATGGCTAAAAGACGAAAAAAAAAATCAGTTTTTAAAAGATAAGTTAGTGGAACATGAACTATTTAAATCCCAAAACCCTAGTCCCCACTCACCCCTTCAACAAATCCCTAAATGTTACGTGTACAATAATCTATCCCAAAAGTTCTGAAGTTCAAATATGCGACGGTTTAAAATTAGACATTTTACAGTCTCAGGTTTTACAACACACATATAGTTTATTAACATCTTTTTGCAGTTTTTGTCAAACTTTACTTAGGTACATTTGGCTTCATCTCTGATGGGTATCTAACTCACTTTAGGAGAAGTAAAGGAGGATGGACATATCGCTGCTCACATTATCCCTTCATATGCCGTTATAAGTTCGAACAGGAAACATTTGGTTATCAAAATATCTATTTAAAAAAGATCAGAAAATTTCTGGGAAAAAATGAACCAATAACTAGTTTAAACATTTTTCCCTACTTTTCGCTGAATCAGAAAGTTAAACAAAAATGGCAGTCTTTTGAAAGGCTTTTACAAAAAAAAAAAAAAAAAATTAGACAAGACAGTCAGCGTTAAAAATTTCAGAATCCCCCCAAGCTACGTCTAGACTTATTTATCATACTCAGCGTCCCCGTACACTTTCTGTGCTTTCAGCACGTCTCATTGGAATAGGGGGGAGGGGGGAGATATTTCTCGAAACTTTACAAGCTGCTTTTAGCCAAATCTCCTACCCCCACCCCTTCCCAAAAAAGGTCGCGTCTTTTAAAGCCAATTCCGACACCTAGAAGTTATTAGCTGTATTTCTTTATGATACCCCTACCCCCAACACCCCCACCCCCCAATATACTATAATACAGAAGTAAAAAAAAAAATTCCCGCGCAATGGCCGCCAGCGACAGACGACGCTAGCACACGACCGCAGAGCGAATAAAATATTCAGGAATCGTCCGCCGCCCCGCTAAAATATTTTATGTTTTGAATTTGCTGCCTCTGAACAAAGAGCTAGCTGCGATTAATTATTCAAGAGGGTTGAAAATTACATTTGTTTTTCCTTCTTTTTTTTTCTCCCCAAAGCAAGTTCTTATTTGTCTCTTCCATAAAGGCACAGGGGGGAAGGGCAATATTTTTTTCTAAAGACAAACATAACAAAACAAAATGGAAATGCTGTTTTATGAAGCGATTATATATTCTTATTGACCGGGGTACTTGTTTATTCAAATGATTGAATAATTCAACTCGCTATAATGGCACATACACTTGCTGTTATTTATTATCTACCTTAACAATCCGAACTATTCTGGTTTCTAAGTCGTTCCCCGAAGCTCTCCAAACAAGGAGATAATCTATTTATCGTTGGATAACCTGAAGCTATATCTTCAAGCAATTCCAGGGCTTTCTGAGTAAATTTCGTTTTCAGACCGTAGTTGAAATATTCAGTAAGTAGAACAATCTATCTTTTTTTTAAAAAAGGTTTAGAATGTTGTTTTCACCCACTTATGATTGTAAATTCAAAGGACACCCAGGTTAAACCTTATATGCCAGAGAATCAAATGTATTCATCCAATTCCTGCTTTAAATTATAAATAGGTATGTGGATATTTACATTAGAAATAAGAGATTGCAATCTTTACAACAATAAAAAAAAATTACAATTGGTATGCTGAGTAGACAGACTTTATTTTAATTAATGACATTCAATCTTAAGACGACGAGAATATCGTCTGTCAGTTAAGTAAAAAAAAAAGTAATTTAAAGCATACTGCATACAAAGTGAAGCTCTACCCACTCGCCCAGTCGTCCCAACCATTTATCGAGTTGAATATTTAAATGCCATATAACACCTATACAGTCAGATGGCAGCGCTGCTATAGTGAGGCAACAAATCCTTGGTATTTCTGCTTCAAACTTTCAGAGTTGGTCTAGTCTGTAGGACCAGGCATCTATAGTTTATGAGGTCAGTTAACTCAGACGTATAGTCGAATGTTGGATGGTCCGTTTACTCGCGCGCGTTTCGATTGGTCAGATATTGCGGAATACTGTAGATCAGATAGAAAGTGTCTTAGGCCCTATAGGTCCGATTGAAAAATAAATTCATGCTATCCTTTAGGCCAGCTAGAGAAACAAATCTTAGGTCCGATAAGTCAGTTAGAAAAAAATCTTAGATCAGGTAAAATGTGTCTTAGGTTCTTTAGGTAACTAGAAAAAATTATTGAATAGAAAAAAAATTGTGCTATACTTTATGTCAGATAGAAGTTTAACTTAGATCCGTTTTGGTAATAGAACAAATAATAACTAGTTTTTCGTTCCTTTAAGTTATAAGTCAGAATAATAATCCATGCATAGTGTTCCGAGGTAAGGTTTTTTAAGAAGTTGTGTTTTTGTCAATTTTGTGATTTATTCGAAGAGGACACGTATGTATATGTTCTCTTCAACGCCTATTATTTCATGGTTGTGAGTTTAACCTCACTGTGAGATCGGTCTATTGTTTTTTTTTTTTTTTTTTTTTGACTTTGTGATTGGTTGAGTTAAATGTTCGTGTCACGACACATAGACCCAGTCGCTACTTTAGTGTGTGAAAAACGTGTAATTATTAATATATTTTTTCCCCATTTATTTTGTTGTCAGGGATGATGGAGGCCAAGGATCCAGTTGACGTGGTCGTCAAGAAGGAACCCACCGACAGCCCCAACGGCGAGCAGGAAGAGGCAGCCATCAATCAAGTCACCATGGACACGCCCATACCCGGCCAGCTCAGGTACGTCAGCAGAAGAGGCCGCCCGCCAGGGGGAGGCTACTCCATGAAGTCCCACAACCACTACTTCGACACCTCCACCAGCGAGTTATCCCGCCAGGCCGGGTTAGCGTCGGGGTCGGCACTGTCCCCATCGGATGTTCTCAAGTCGGTCAGCGGGAACGCCGAGGCGCTGGACATTCGCAGGTTCGGGTTTCAGAACTTCGACGGCGACAAGAGCTCGTTTCGCTGCGACGGATGTGACGTGGTGTTCTCGAGCCGGGACACGTACGCCATGCACATGCTGCTCCGCGCCAAAAACGAGTCCTGCGTGGCCCTCCCCACCTCCGCCATCTCCTCCAACCCGGAGAACCCCACGCCGAGGGAGAAATTCGAACGGGAGCTCCGGCAACAGGCGATGATCAGCGCGCTGAGAAACCAAGCCGCTGCCATGGCGGCTGCTAGCATTCTCCCTAAAGCTTCTCCCGTCTCTGGAGCTTTGTCTCCACTTGCAGCCACTCCAGCTAAAGAAGACGTTGATTCGTTATCCGCAGCAGAAAGAGCTCTTAATTTTGGAAGTCTGTTTTCTTTTGATACGTACGGGGTCTACGTTGATCCTCGACAATACAGACGGTTGTTGGCTGAATATGGGTTAAGAACTTCGAGCTCGATTGTTGCCATGATGGAGCATTTGAGCTGCAGCGTCTGCGGGGAACTCTTCAGCAACAAAGATGCGTTAGCCATGCATATGATGTACCACACGCGGGAAGAAGAGCTCAAGCCCCCGGTTGTGTGGGGCGATGTCTCGAACGGCGCCAACACCTCCCCTACACTACCCAGCAGGCATGGCGCCCCAACGACCCCAGGGAGCGACAAGAGAGAGAACTCCCCTCAAGAAAGGGAGCTAACTGCCGAGCGAGTGGCCGAATTGAAGCGCCTGGCGATAGAATCCTCACTCAGGTCCCCCTGTAAGAAACTCAACTCTGTCAGATCGTCGTCTCGCCCCAAAAGTGTGTCTCAAGACATGGCCGTGACGTCGTCTGCCCAAACCCGGCCCATGTCTGCTGATGACGTCATGTTGTTTGCTAAATCAGGGTTTAAAGACAAACAGAAATCGCAGAATTTCTTTAAAAGCTACGAAGAACTGTATTACAGAAAACGGCCGTTATCCAAAGCTGACAATGACAACAAACGATCCGAAGAAGACCTGGTCTCAAAAAGTAAACAACTTCGCAGAGAAAACGACCTGTATGATTTCTACTCGCTCCAGTATCGTCTAAAATCATCGCAACTGTCGGCAGCGGCAGCCGCGGGCGCGAAGTTATGCGATAATCACGTGTCTTCTGCCACCGGCCCGCAAGACTCGGACGAGACTTCCGACACCAGTTCGCTGAACGATCAGGACACCGGCGCCGGAAATCCTCACACTCGGGCCGAACAACCGCTGAACTTCGGCGGTTCTCGGTCTTTTCCGTATCTCGACGCCATCATGGCTCAGGACGCGGTTTTAGTTCCCTTAGAAACTCTGGACATTGACACTGACGCGGATAAAAACCAGGAGTCGAACAATCTCGAAGAGTCGACTGCTTCAAAGAGCGGGAGCAAGACAGTCGAGAACTCGGCTTTAGATTTCAGTATCTCAGGGCGTAAACGAAGCGAGAGTTTGGGAAGATCCAGTTGGTACGCGGCTCCCAACAACAGCGATGACGAAACCGCTAGCTGCCCTCCTGGAGAAATCAGACAAGACAAGGATTTCAACAAACTGGGCGGGGCTTCGGTTCAGACCAGCTTCAGGCGGGAGCTGTACCTCCAGAACCCGGAAGTAGGTCAAGTTGACGCCTCAAGCCGGGCACATCTGCCAGGGATCAGCGCCACCACCTCGCGACCTTCAAAACCTGGGCACGACAGCGAGAGGTCACTCCGCGGTCTCCAGGCCGATTCTATTGGTCGAATGGGCGAGGCGCGCTACTGCCCCCATTGCGAGATTCTATTTTTAGACGTCACGCTGTTCCACCTCCACATGGGACTTCACAACGTCAACAACCCGTGGCAGTGTAACACGTGCGGCCTGGTGTGTTCTGGACGCCTCGAGTTCAACACCCATGTTCTACACTACTGATACCTCGAGACCGATGAGAACAGCTTTATATTTGTGTGCTTACCCTTTACTGAAATGAATATACCTCAACTTTATAAAGTTCGTTTTGTACATGTTTTATCTTTTAAAATTTGTATCTTATTGTTACATTTTAACCCTTTTGCATTACGCTTTTACCTTTAAGGTACTCAGAACAGCATGTAAAAAAAATATGTATTGATAAGTGCTCATTACATATAGCTTGTAATTACACAGCTTATATGTTCTGCCTGCTTGCATTATGTGCTTGCCAGGAGTTAAAGTTCCTGTATTATAATCATGAAAGAAAACCAGTTTTTAGCAGACTTGTATTCCAATATGACCATATGCTGTATGTGATAATATGAAGCACGCATAATGTGGTTGAATACTACGTATGTCAGCCTCATACGTTGTGTAAAATTTAATTGTTATGCTTGAAGATCAGGACCATTTTAAATCAGCCTTCTTTTCATTCTTCTCTAAATGATTTTTTTTTTCTTAATAAAAATGTAAGTGTAATAAAGCTGATTTATTACTTTGTTTGGTTGGTCAAATAGTTTATAATTTTGTTGCTTATAAAAAAAAAAACAGGACATATACCCACCTAACCTCGAAAGTCGCCTTAAAAAGTGTATGATTCTTTTATTCTGATTTTTTTTTAGTCAGTGAAATTTTCTGGCCGTCTAGACCTTTTCTGGCCGTCTAGACCTTTTCTAGCCGTCTAGACCTTTTACGGCCGTCTAGATCTTTTCTGGCTGTCTAGACCTTTTCTAGCCGCCTACACCTTTTCTGGCCGTCTAGATCTTTTCTGACCGTCTAGACCTTTTCTAGCCGCCTACACCTTTTCTGGCCGTCTAGACCTTTTCTGGCCGTCTAGACCTTTTCTGGCCGTCTAGACCTTTTCTGGCCGTCTAGATCTTTTCTGGCCGTCTAGACCTTTCACAATTATCAGGTATCCTTTCTGCCGTCTAGAACTTTCGCTGTAATCAGGGAGCTTGTTTGGCCGTCTATTCTTATCAGATAGCCTTTCTGGCCGTCAAGACCTCACATTTGCTGACCTCCATATTGCAGAAACATCGAGTTTTGCAGACAATTTTAAACTGTCGCTTCAAATTTCGTTCAATGCTAACTGTACAGACACCACGATGTTTGCTAAGTTACATAAAGCCTTATGTCAACCCACTGATTTACTGACACCTCAACTTTGCTGATGTCAGAAGTCTCATACACTTAGTATTCGTGTTAACATTCTGTAGTGATCAATAATGTGTAAGTGGAAAGAGGGGGGGGGGGGGGGCGGGGCGATTCAGCTTTCACCACTGTTTATGTATGAAAGTATGTGGATGGTGGTAGCCTACATGGTGTTTCAATGTCTCCATATGTCGGGTGATTAGGGTTAGTGTTGTTGTATATTTTACGTCGTCATTGGTATTGAGCCTGTAAGTAAAGGTAAAAAAGTAAAAGTTCCTTTTCGGACCTAGGGGCCTGCGGGGCAGGTGAAGTAGAGTTCACCTGTTTCTGTGCCTCGCTGTCCCATATGGGGCCTGCAGTGTTTCTTCCAGACCTTTTTTCTCCGGGGGGGGGGGGGGGGTAACTTGATATTTTCGGGGGGGGGGGGGGACTAGTAAAATATTTGTTTATATAAATTCCATCTCGTTCGGGGGGGGGGGGGGGTAGACTTTCTTCGAGGGGGGGGGAGGCTGTATGTAGAGATGGCATATGTAAGTTACCGTATGTACTAGAAATGGTATATGTGAGTTACTTTTATGTACTAGAGATGGTGTATGTAAGTTACCTGTATGTAGAGATGGTATATGTAAGTTACCTGTATGTAGAGATGGTATATGTAAGTTACCTGTATGCACTAGAGAAGGTATATGTGAGATACCTGTATGTACTAGAGATGGTATATGTAAGTTACATGTATGTATTAGAGATGGTATCTGTGACAAGCATAGTGAAACAAAGTACGAGAGTTAAAAATAGAAGAAAAACTTACACGCCTGTAATTTAACCAAATATAAGGTTACCTGTATTCTTTAGTTTACCTATTACAGAACAGAAGGGTATGTTTGTATGTGTATGTATTATAAGACTCAGACATGTAATTTTACTGCGTCAGTTTGCCTTGGATGTTTGTGTGACCTCCACCGTTATGTGATCAGTATTTACATAGGGTTTTAAACTGTGTCGGTCTCATCTTTTATCACGGGACAATTTCAGAGCTTATTAATGGTGTCTGTGTATTACAGGTTTATATACATACATATATACATTTTATTTATTTATACGTATGCATGTATATGTGTGTATGTATGAGCAGTAAACTATTTTTATTTTGGTTTCAAAATAAAATTAAAAAAACCACCACTACTACTATCAGAGGCATATTTTAACTTAAACATTTTTTTTGCATCAACTGCACACCATTAGTTGCTTCCCTTGACACGGCAAAATTTACCTCAGTAAAAATTTTAATCTCTTTGGTCGGTTTTTTTTTCATTACATAATGCATCAAATTATCGCTGTTTAAAAATGTAATTTATTTTCATTTTTTTTGTGTGCAATAAAATTAAATGTCGACGGTTTTCATGGATTTTGTTTTAAATTCTCAATTAATAATTAATTTAAAAAAAGATTCAAATACTCTGTGACAACTTTTTTATTATCTGGACGCCGCTTAATGTTTCATTGCAATGCTGATTGCCAAAGTAAGAAAGCAATTATAAAGAGATGTCAGTAAAAGAGGCAGAAATAAATTAATCATAAAAAGTTGTAAGTAAAACGTTGGACAAAATTAATTATGAAAAGTTATAATTAAATGAGGCATGAAGAAAGTAATTATAAAGGGTTGTATGTAAAACGTTGGACAAAATTAATTTTAAAATTTGTAAGTAAAACGGATGAAGAAAGTAATCATAAAAAGTTGTAAATAAAATGTTGGACAAAAGTAATTATAAAGAGTTGGTTAAAATATAAACACTTTTATCATATGATGAACAAACAAAACAACCGGGCATGGCACCGAATTAAGACGAAGGTGCTAATTACGGGGTTGTTATATGTTTATGAAGCTGTAATGATATTAAGGTCTGGGAGGGCTAATACAAACCAATATTTACAGTAAAATAAGACAATATTTGGAACTAAAATACTACGGTTCTTTTTTTTCATAGCATTGTTCATCCAGTCATAAAAACACTAAGGTGATTAATTAATGAAATAAAGATACGGGCACATAATAAACAAAGACAAAAAAGAGACATTTCGAACTACTCTTGCCCCCCCCCACCCCCCCATAAAAAAAGGTAAATTACATTTTCATAGACGATCCCCTCAAAATATAGGTATACCTGTTTTACAATAAATAAATTGTTAAATCTTTATAACAATCTATTTCAAAGCCGCTTAATTAAAATAATGAATATAGGTGGAAGCCATCTACAATAATTAATTAACAAAAGAAAAGTAACAAAATAGACTGTTTAGCACGATTTTTGTTGCGTACAACTTTTTCCAAATAATATCACAATACATCAACATTTTGTGTTGAATATTAAGTTCTCTACTGCTAAGATAAAAAATTGCAACGAAAAAAAACGACACAAAACAAATTATAACAGATGCGTAGCGACGGGGGGGGGGGGGGGGGGGGTACATATTTCTCCGGGCGCCGACCCTAGGGGCGCCAAAATAAGCTCATTTTAGCTATTTTGAATTATAAATATAAAAAATATATGGGGGGGGGGGCAAATTGAAAGTATGTCCCCGGGCGCCGGGAGGGGTCGCTTCGCATCTGAATTATAATAATTTAAAACAACAACTAATCTTTACCGTTAAAAAATAATTCATCACACAAATTATTTTCAAATGGCTTAAAACCTTATATTATAATTAGAACAGTTTATTTAACAGTAACTCTCATGTAACCATAGCCGTTTTGATAAAGAAAATTTAATGAACAAAAAGCAATTTAAGCGAAACAGATGAGGTTTCAACCTATTTGTTATTCATAGGATAAAACTATTCTCTTTAACCAGTGTTAGTTTACAGGAGAACTGAGACCAAAACCACACAATTATCCCCAGAAATCGTCGTTTAATATTTAATTACTTCTTTTTCGAAACATGATATACAAAGTTTTATAAAATATTGAATGCTACATCGAGAGCCTGAACGCCGTGTCGACCAATCATTTGGGGGTAAAAGTGTCACGTGATTGTATCACTGCTGCTTATTCAGGCACAATTTCTTATTTCAAAACAATATCAAGGGTAGGCTAGCAATGGACTTGTGTGTCGATGCATTTATATCAGGGGCGTAGCGAGGGGGGGGCGGGGGTGCGGACCGCACCGGGTGACACCATTTAGGGGGGTGACACCAAGGCAAAAAATAGCAAAATATATAGAGAAAAACTCGAGGGGGGTGCAAATCGAAAGTTTGAGGTGGGGGGGGGGGGTGCAAATCGAAAATTTGAAAGTTTGTCCCTGGGAAGGGTCTCTATGCCTCTGGGGGGGGGGGGGGGTGACACCATTAAGTGCCGCACCGGGTGACACCCGACCTCGCTACGCCACTGATTTATATATATATATATATATATATATATATATATATATATATATATATATATATATATATATATATATATATATATATATATATATATATGTGTGTGTGTGTGTGTATATTTATATATAAATATACTATTTTTTTAGCAAGCAGATAACTACCAGTTACCTTTGTTTCTTTCTTTCTTTAAGGACATCACCGGCTCAGGAGTTGTCTCCCATTAGCCAGGCAAAACTCAACAAACTCTGACTAACTGGCTTGGGTATCAGTTTTATTACCGTATCGGTCACTTCTGTCCGTCGGTCCTCACCAGGCTTATCTTCCACCCTACTAGACACAGGGTAAGCTCGTACCCCACCGTCCTGTACCCGGCTCCACACTAGGGATAAATTAGTTAGCTGGAGTTGGTAGTATTCTTTTGTGTGGAGATTGGTAGTGGGGCTAACACACATATGTGTGTGAGAGTGTGTCAGCGTAAGAGCGTGTGTGTGAGTTTATGTGTGTGCGAGTTTATGTGTGTGTGTCAGTGTTTGAGTGTGTGTATGGGAGGGTGTGAGTGTGAGTGTGTGTGGGTTTATGTGTGTGTGAGTTTATGTGTGTGTGTGTGTGTCAGTGTTTGAGTGTGGGTATGGGAGGGTGTGAGCATGTGAGTTTGTGTGTGTGTGTTTATGTGTGTGTGTCAGTGTTTGAGTGTATGTATGGAAGGGTGTGTGTGTGAGTTTGTGTGTGTGAGTGTGTGTATGTCGGTGTGTGTATTAGTGTGTGTGTGCGTGTGTGCGTGTGTGTGTAAGTGAACATTGAGATAGAATTGACTACAACAATCGGAATGAGGAAGTTGCAAGACAACGCAACATTTCAACTGAATTACAGACATAACTAGAAAACATTTGTCACAATACAAAAAGAAGTTTAGTAAACTAACCATACTGTCGCGGCCTACTGAAAAATTCAGCAGTTTTAACAAATCGTTGTTGGTAATCGATACAAATAAAATATAATATGGATGAATTAATATCTTTATAACTCGAGAAACGATAGAATGACAATGACAAGCCTGGATAAGCATCGATGTATTGTCTTGTAATTTGTATCCTAGCATTTATTGTACCGTCTCAACTTTATAAATGTACGGTCTGTGAATAATGTATATATTATGCGCTAACTAATGTAGGAGTTAAGTCCCTTCATATAACGATGGCATGAGGTAAGGATATTTCTGATGGTATAACCTAACAATATTTCTGATGGTATAACCTAATAATATTTCTGATGGTATAACCTAACAATATTTCTGATGGTATAACCTAACAATATTTCTGATGGTATAATCTAACAATATTTCTGATGGTATAACCTAACAATATTACAGATGACATGCAAATATTACAGATGGTATCACCGAGGCTTCAGAAGATACGGTCTAACAATATTAAAGATGGTATATTAAGAAGGAGTAAGATGACTTATACTTTTAAAATATTTTATTATATTGTGTTATAAGAGTTGAGTGAAGGTGAAGAGAAATGTTATAATAAACACAGCTTCATCATCATCCTCATCATCATTCCTGTGGACCCCTTGTGGAGCATAGTGGATTGGGAGCTGGATATAACGATGGGCGCCCAGAACCGAATACGACGTAGATTCCTCCAAGTTGGGCCCACGACATTCCGGCTGCTTCTGCTTCACTGACAGCTGATCTTGTCCATGTACGTTTTGGTCTACCTACTTCCCTCTTTCCTTGGGGATTCCAAACTAGTGCCTGTCTGGTGATGCACACTGCTTCGATTTTCTTTATTCTTTTCTCAGAATTTTTAATATTTGGCGCTACATTTAGATGACAGTAGTTATCGTGTTCTTTGGCATTAAGCAATGATTGGTTGTAATGAAGATGTTAATTTGTTTTTCATAAAATCCTAGCATGTTACTTGAAACAAATTATATCGTGGTTCCTCGGGTAAAGGGAGGGGTGAATTCTAGAACTTGCATAGAATATGAAAGATTATAGAACTTTCATAGAATATGAACATGTTCAATTGCGCTATATGGTTGAAAATGTCATATCTTATTAATAAGTACAATGAACATAGACAAGTGCATCTGCTTATGTGTTGCCATAGCGACTAAGAATGTTTTTATGTGTCTGAGAAGGCAATAAAACTTTGCAACTTCGATCAAACAATGAACTATCTAATTTTTTTTTCTAAAAACTATTTTTTTTCTAACCCCCCCCCCTTTCCCCCCATCTCGATAAATTAATCGCCAACCAGACGAAGATCATTTTGTCTTGAGAAATATACAAAAAGTATGAGTAATGCAAAAAAGATTGCAAAAAAAAATTTCTACAGTCGATTTAATTATTTATGATCAAACTTCCATCTCGACAAAGGGAAAGCATCCGGATCAATACAAAATATGGTATTGAGAATAAGCGAACATAAAGGGATTGATGTTCCTACATACAATCATTTATGTACCACGTCTATAGGGGTACTTAACTCAAAGATACATTTTGATTGGCTGCATTTAGCCAGTCATTTTGAAATCCCATCCCACAAGAGTCCATTTATTCTTTACAAACCTACATAATATAGTCTGATCAGCCGAAGAAAGGCCGGCGTCATAAATAATGCAGCACATTTTTCCAGAAAATATATTTCTCACAATACTTTTTGTTTCGTGTATTTTTTGTGCGCGTGTGATTAACTCAAACATTTTAAAGTTTTTAATGGATGCACAAAATGGTTTCCAGCTATCAATGATCAGCGTTTTGTCAGGAAAAAAAAAGCCTTAATGTATGTCTGATTTTACAATTAGCCGTATTGAAAAACGCACACGTTTTGCAATATTTAGCATTAAATAATTCAAAATTCTCTACATTATAAGCTAAAAAATCTGCAGTACTCGCAATGGAATTGGGAAAAGCTATATGTGTGCGTCAGGCCCACGAGGTTTTAGTAAATGGAAAGGTATGAAATGATGATATTCATACAGAAATGGTGCTTATGGTTATAAAAAATGTGTTTTCTTACTGAAAATATAGATGACGTAGTTTGTGGAAAAGAATGTTAGGGGTAAGGTACGCCAGTTTAACATATGTGGTAAGGTCTCTATGGTTAAGGTAAAGTTATTGTGAGGTCTGTAATAGGGTTACCTACAGGAGGAGACTTGACACATTGCTGACCTACCGAAGAGACTTGAGACCTTGTTGACCTATTGATGGAGACTTTTTACCTTGGTGACCTACAGTTTGAGACTTGCCACCTTCCTGAGTTAGAAGCTTTGATATATTGGTGACCTACTAATGGAGATTATCCATCTTGTTAACCTACAGAGTTAGTGGCTTTGACACATTGGTGACCTACTAAGGAAGGTTTTCCATTTTGGTGACCTACTGAAGGAGACTTGACACATTGGTGACCTAACTTTTGAGACGTTATACCTCGGTGACCTTATGAAGCAAACAATGATGCCGTAGTGTGCGGTGAAATGCCCCAAGTCCCCAAAGCGTACATTCTACAAGGCGAGGCTTTTTTAAATTTCTTGACTATCACATCTTATTTTATATTTTTTGGGCCAAAAATATTCTCAGATGAAGCTGCCGCCTCCCCCCCCCCCCCCATCCATGGGGTTTACCGACCCAACCACGCCGAACACGTTTTGAATATTTTTTCTCAAATGGCAGATTTTATTTTGTAGTCTATACCCCAACAAGTTTACATGAATGTATAAACCGAAATTATTTGGTTAATTAGTACAGCCTATGCCCATGGTTGCTAAATCAAAAAGTCTCGAGTTCGAACCCTCAGGCAGATGAGGCTCGACAGCTGGGGACAGCAACTCTTCTAGGAGAGACAACTACAAAATCAAACAAATGCTGAATGTAGTTGTAGTTCTTGGTTGGACAAAGGCTATGGAAGCAAATTTAAAAAGAAAAGCAGGCTGAAATCGGAGTCAATGGCCTATATGTCGAATAACAAGATGACACTTAATTGTGTTGGAGGGAATCCCTTCTACTACAAAAATTAAGAACGAAGAATAAGAAAACGGCATAAAATATAAGATAAATAATAAGTCAATGATAAATAACAAGCAACAGATACATGTGTCTACGGAACATACTGATTTTTTAAAAATTACATGAATGAGTTGGATAATAAGCAAGCAGTTCAAAATTTTATCCACTAGAAGTTGGAGCAATGTTGGAGATAAAGCGACCACCAAACACAGGGAAGCGGGGCCGTTGTTTATTAATTTCGGGCTGTTAATGTGTGTGGAATAATACATGGACGTGGCCGGTTCCTCGGGTAAACTTTCAGATGTATGTGTGAGATTTGGAGGCCATGTCTACGTCAATATGTAGTTTAAAGCGTTTCATATCCTCGCTTTCCCACAAGGAGTCTGAAAAAAAAGTTAGTGTATTATTGTATGATAGGACTGGGTCTGTGAACATATCCCTCGTCTCTACCCCCCGTCATAGCACCCCCCACCTTCCCCGATCAATTACACCGTATCAATCATACGCAGGGTTATAACCCCCCCCCCCCCTTACATATTCTTATTCTTAAAACTATCCATATCCATCGTTATATCCAGCTCCCCATCTCTAGCCCCAACCCTATCCCTATAGGCATACCTATATTTTCCTTGTTTTGTATTGGGTTAATTAGTAATCGACCTTGGGTAGGGTAGTGTCTTAGTGTAGTTTTTTTTTCGAAAGTTAAGTACAGGTAGGTAATGTACAGAAGGGACTTTGTCCAGGGGGTAAATGACCGCAGGCATTTTGACAGGGTGGGGGGTGAGTATGTCCTGTTTCCGATCAGCCTGCTCGTGTTCCTTCAGATTTTGAATATCTTCACATTGGTATCAATTATAAAGTATGTTCTGGACATCGATGCCTAATTTTCATTTCGTCTTGATAACGATGCCAAGGTGAACTATTCTTAAAGCGGTGTCGTTTTCACATTATAATTTAAACGGTGTCGATTTTATTTTGTCTCCCCAGCGGTGTTTTAATAGCTTCATACCCGTCTCGTTTGTACATTGTATTCTTTTAAAAGGGAAACCAATAGTCGTAGAACATTAAAATATATTCAGCGTCACAAGATTCAAGTTATTGATATTTAAATGTTTCGTATGCTAGTAAAAATGGCGTACACCATACGTCATATATATATAAAGAATTTTTTATTCCGGTCAAAAATCTACACCGGAAATCAGGCCAACAGCAGTCTTGTCTGAACGATACCAATAAGTTTAGAAGCCTACACGACCTATTTGGTACTGTTAAGAAGGGGTAGGTAAAGTAGAGCTCATCTGGAGGTATCAAGGGTTGTGTGTTCATAACTGCACACTCCGTCGGAACACAAGAATTTATGGACACGATTAAGAAATAACAGAGCTTTAAGACCTGATATTTTTGTACTACCATGAAGCTGTGTACTGTTTTGAACCTCTCCCTCAACGACCATCACCATACTTTTACAGCCAATTTTATATTTCAAAAAGAAAAGCTACCATTTCGAACATGGCTGTCTATTAAGCAAGAGTTCACCTATTTCTGTGACTTAGGAAAATGATGGGATAGCGTGGTCAGCACTATGCCCAGCCCATTTTACTTTTCCCTATTGCCAGTCAGGTACCCGAGTTCGAGACCTTCTGTTTAGCAGTCGGGCGCTCTACCTCCCATCCACAATCCCGTCACATTCTCACATGAACGTAAAAAGTTACTACAAAATTAACCCCAACAAAACTACCAGCATTATAAAACTTACACTTACTTATTTTAAATATCAACAAAAATATTTTTAAAAGTATTACTTTATCCAGTCTAGAGTTACTTGATTTTAAACTTATAGAAATTTATTTTTAAATAATTAAAAGAAAAAACTAACTTTATTCTAGAATTTTTTAAAAACCCACTTTGTTGTGAATTAAAAAAAAAAACTTACTTTGTCCTATAATGTAAAAAAAAAAAATTTGTTTTGAATTTAAAAAAAAAAGTCAACTTTATTTTTAATTAGAAAACAAACGTACTTTATTCTAGAATTAAAAACAACAACTTGGTTATGAATTTAAAAAAAAAAAAACTTACTATTCTTTAGAATTAAAAACAACAACTTGGTTATGAAATTTTTAAAATAAAACATACTTTTCTCTAGAATTAAAAACAACTTGGTTATAAATTTAAAAAAAAACTTACTCTTCTCTAGAATTGACTTTTTGTCCTCCGGGTAAAATTTAGAAAATCTGAAATCCCCGTTGAGGAGCGGTAAACAGGGAATGGTCTGTGTACAGTTAGGGAATGGACACTTCAGGTTGGCACGGTAGTTTTGCATGGGGATGGGGAATTCTTGCAACAGCAGGGGACGGATGTGGGCGAGGCAGCTGGAGGAATCAACAAAAGGTGTGGGACTCTGTTAAATCGAGGGTAAAACAAGGCTTTTGGTTGTGGTAAGAAAACATATTTCTAAACCTAACCCTAACATTTCAAAAATATCGATATGGCTAAAAACAAATTGTTTATACCGAGAAAGAGGGGGTGCATTTATTTTATAACACAAAGAGAGTCAATGTTCTATTTTATTTCTTATATTGCATTATCCTTTATAAGTGTGTTATAGATAAACGATATATAAGAATTTTTTTTTTTAATTTTTTTCCCCTTCAAAATGTCCTTCCAGTAGAAACTATTGGCCTGCACATTTTCTCCCATTTCAGCTTTATGTAAGCCTTTAAAACAACTTCCTCTAAAGGAATGTGATTCCAATAAACCACATAAACAGTTCTAATAATATTTTAACATCGAATTATGCTGTGGTTATAGTGGGAGGAGGGTGGCTCCTAGAAATGGCGATCTATGGAGATGTTATGTACTTTTCCGTTTTGGGATTGCATATGAATTAAGTAAATAATAACTGTCATGTGGAAAGTAAAGCTACACTATAAAATCTGACGGCCGGCCCATGGAGGATGGGAAGTTATGTTCACATGTTCTTGTAACCTTGGTATATAAAGGGATAGTATAGACACCACTATGCTCTGCTGCCTTTACCTTTCCTAAAGTGAGTCAGGTACCCATCAGAGCTGAGTGAACTCAGAGATGTCCTATGGACTCGAGGCCGGGATTTGAGTTCGATACTTTCAGGTTAGACGCCATGATCTCTATCCTCTAACCACACCGCCCAATCTCTCATGTATACACATGTATATTATACATGTATATTGTATGTAATGCTTTGATTGACCTTTTACCACAGAACGACAAAATACCTACATTTAGCACGAGTGTATGTGCTTTGTATATGTATTGTAACTGTAGCATCGACAGCTGATACGTGTGATACCTCCCTACCACTACCCTACTGTGGCATCTGGACTCCCTGGGTTACACACGCTGGTGTCGAGTATTTACAAGGAGATGACGATTTAACAATGACAAGAATACAAACTGAACTAATCAGGATAATTACTGATGTTAATGTGTGAATATTTTATGCAAGGTGCCACGTGGGTAAATGGCAACTATTATGCTTTCAGCGCAGTCAGCCGTTTCGTTAATCAATACAGTTTTCGGCGTTTAGCCTATACTTTGCATTACTAGTTTTGAGAACCGCTATTAGGTGGTTTTGATGCTTGTTGTTACATAACTAGCTTTGGCGGAACCCTGTTGTAGCAAGATCCTTTGTTGCTTGACTGTTATACAGGCCTTTATGTTACAGCTGATTTTATTTACTGGTACAGGGAAGATGACACAATCCTAACAATCTGCACTAACACGCTCTAGTAAATAGATTAAAATACTCGGACACAACTCCTAGAAAAAGAGCAAAGCAGATAGAAACTTCGACTAAAAGACCAAAAACAAACAAAACTATACAAAAGACCAAAAACAAACTTTTACAAAAAGACCAAAAACAAACTTCTACAAAAAGACCAAAAAACAAACTTCTACAAAAAGACCAAAATCAAACTTCTACAAAAAGACCAAAAACAAACTTCTACAAAAAGACCAAAAACAAACTTCTACAAAAAGACCAAAAAACAAACTTCTACAAAAAGACCAAAATCAAACTTCTACAAAAAGACCAAAAACAAACTTCTACAAAAAGACCAAAAACAAACTTCTACAAAAAGACCAAAAAACAAACTTCTACAAAAAGACCAAAATCAAACTTCTACAAAAAGACCAAAAACAAACTTCTACAAAAAGACCAAAATCAAACTTCTACAAAAAGACCAAAAACAAACTTCTACAAAAAGACCAAAAACAGAAACAACCTCCCCAAACGACCAGCGACTAGACGTACCTCCGACAAAATATGTGACCACACTCAAGAGAAAACGGATCCCATGGTTTCCGGCGACATATCCCACAGATTTTGCACTTTACTTTAACGATGCTTGACTTCTTACTTCCTGGTTCCTCCTGAAACACGAACGTTTAGCCAACACATTATCATCTGCAGAGAAATCTAGCATTAGTTAGAGTTAGCACTAGGTCGGTTTATGATTTCTTTAGGCTACCTGAAAATAGCTTACCGTTCACAATACTCCCTTCTTATTTGAAGAGTCGAATGTCCGGTGTTTGTAAAAAAAAGTACCCCCAAACTTTAGCCCCACTCAGAGACGTAGCGACCCTTCCCGGCGCCCGGGGACAAACTTTTCGATTTGCACCCCCCCCTCAAGATTTCGATTTGCAACCCCCCTCAAACTTTCGATTTGCACCCCCCCCCCCAACTCGAGATTTCCATTTGCACCCCCCCCCCCCCCCTCGAGATTTCCATTTGCACCCTCCCCTCAAACTTTCGATTTGCATCCACCTCAATCTTTCAATTTACTTTTCCAACCCATTTTTGCGCCCCCTAAGGTCGGCGCCCGGGGACATATGTCCCCCCCCCCCTCGCTACGCTACTGGCCCCACTTACAACTGACTTTATCGAGGCGCTATCTTGCACGACCTCATCGTTGTCAAACTCATAGAAGGTCCCTTTCTGCTGGCAAGACTTTGGGCGCCAGGCGTTGATAGATCTTCTGGGGAGCTGTTTTCTCTGGAGCGGCGTCTCCCGTCGTCTGAATGTGGCCCAGAGGTTGGTGAAACTTCCAGAATATTCGATCATTTTAATGATAGTGTGGGTGACGTGGGGGGGGGGGGGGCTGAAATAGACAGAGGAATTTCAAAGCTTATAATAACGTTATTTTACACAAATGCAGACGTATATAGCAGGCGTTGAAATGGGATTCTCAGTCATCATAATCACACTCAGCTTTTAGCTTCAACTCCCGGTGGGTATTTGTAACTCGTATAGTAAGAACCCCTGGGCAATTTTTCTAGCAGAGCGCGGTCATTGCAATGAACAACAAAAACAGTGTAAATATAACCTTTTAGATGCGAATTGGCTGAAAATGGATAGAAGTGGCTTAATTATTCTTGAACTGTGTACTGTGCCAATAAGAAAATAGAATCATATAAAAAATACAATCGTTTTATGTTGATAAGATTATAGTATCATGTCGATAAGACTATAGTATCATGGCAATAAGATTATCATATCGCTAGGCCTCACCGGGTGTTAGATGCCCACAATCTTTAAATTAGGCCGTGGAGTGATGTCTTGTAGTTCAGCTCTATGGAAAGCTCAAAACTTTCGCGTTCATGCAATGGAGGGTGAGCAGTCCTGGTCTAGATCCACTCCGGTGGAGCAGCTGTGGGCTAGTTCACTCCGGTGGAGCAGCCGTGGGCTAGTTCACTCCGGCGGATGGGCTAGTTCACTCCGGTGGAGGGGCTAGTTCACTCCGGTAGAGCAGCCGTGGGCTAGTTCACTCCGGTGGAGCAGCCGTGGGCTAGTTCACTCCGGTGGAGCAGCTGTGGGCTAGTTCACTCCGGTGGAGCAGCCGTGGGCTAGTTCACTCCGGTGGAGCAGCTGTGGGCTAGTTCACTCCGGTGGAGCAGCTGTGGGCTAGTTCACTCCGGTGGAGCAGCTGTGGGCTAGTTCACTCCGGTGGAACAGCTGTGGGCTAGTTCACTCCGGTGGAGCAGCTGTGGGCTAGTTCACTCCGGTGGAGCAGCTGTGGGCTAGTTCACTTCGGTGGAGGGGCTAGTTCACTCCGGTGGAGGGGCTAGTTCACTCCGGTGGAGGGGCTAGTTCACTCCGGTGGAGGGGCTAGTTCACTCCGGTGGAGGGGCTAGTTCACTCCGGTGGAGCAGCTGTGGGCTAGTTCACTCCGGTGGAGCAGCTGTGGGCTAGTTCACTCCGGTGGAGGGGCTAGTTCACTCCGGTGGAGGGGCTAGTTCACTCCGGTAGAGAAGCCGTGGGCTAGTTCACTCCGGTGGAACAGCTGTGGGCTAGTTCACTCCGGTGGAGCAGCTGTGGGCTAGTTCACTCCGGTGGAGCAGCTGTGGGCTAGTTCACTCCGGTGGAACAGCTGTGGGCTAGTTCACTCCGGTGGAGCAGCTGTGGGCTAGTTCACTCCGGTGGAGGGGCTAGTTCACTCCGGTGGAGCAGCTGTGGGCTAGTTCACTCCGGTGGAGCAGCTGTGGGCTAGTTCACTTCGGTGGAGGGGCTAGTTCACTCCGGTGGAGGGGCTAGTTCACTCCGGTGGAGGGGCTAGTTCACTCCGGTGGAGGGGCTGTGGGCTAGTTCACTCCGGTGGAGCAGCTGTGGGCTAGTTCACTCCGGTGGAGGGGCTAGTTCACTCCGGTGGAGGGGCTGTGGGCTAGTTCACTCCGGTGGAGGGGCTAGTTCACTCCGGTGGAGGGGCTAGTTCACTCCAGTGGAGGGGCTAGTTCACTCCAGTGGAGGGGCTAGTTCACTCTGGTGGAGTAGCTGTGGGCTAGTTCACTCCGGTGGAGCAGCTGTGGGCTAGTTCACTCCGGCTTAGCAGACGTGGGCTAGTCACCATCGTCTGGTGACAACTCTCACGACAACAAGTCCGTGCGTTTCCTGTTTATGGCTGTGATGACCTTGAATCCTGATTTATGGCTGTGATTACCTTGAAACCTGTTTTTATGGCTGTGATGACCTCGAAACCTGCTATACACAGTGAGAAAATAGCTAATAAACGTTACGAGAAATTATGTGCCTGTATTTGTGCCTGTGTGTGTGTGCGTTCGTGTATATCTGTGTGCGCGTATTTGTGTTTGTGTGTGTGAGTGTGTGTGTAGACTAAATGTTGCTAGGCCTCTATGTATATGCGTATTTATAATGCATCATTAGATCTAGGCAATGTGTAGCCTATATATTTGATTGCAAGTTCTTCATATTTATAGGTATTTATATAACAAGCCTAGAATATATATATATATATATATATATATATATATATATATATATATATATATATATATATATATATATATATATATATATATATATATATATATATATATATATATATATATATGTATATATATATATATATATGTGTGTGTGTGTGTGTGTGTGCCTGTGTCGTATAGATGCAGGAATAAGTAATGGTTATCGTTGCTTTTAATGTATGGCAAAAACAAAATAAAATTATATTTAATTTTAAGTCCTTTGCTTTAACAAATTTAGTAGGCCTATTTAAAATATTGAAACATGAGTTTTCTAAATTTAAAGCAGTTTTAATTTAAACTGAAAGTGTACAGTGTACTATTCTAGATCTAGAATCATCATGTAGATCTACACTGTATATTATAAAGTGATCAGTCAGATTGAACTACAGTAGTTGTTTTAGAAAAAGTACCTACGAATATTATTCCTTTTATTTCTAAACTTTATTGTTTAAAACGTTTAACTCTAAACTCTGAGTAAGCAAGGCTTAATCAAATAACTTACACGGGTTAAAAGTTAAGTTTTATTTGTGTCCTATTGCTAAACTACAGGGCGGCCATGATTCTGATTTTTTAAGTAAAATAATTTCATGCAAAATTGCATGACGTCATTTTTAGTATTTAAGCCTAATAATTTAGTTATGGTTCCTAATATAACACTTAAAATGTCACTAGGTCTTTGGTTAATGTGTGGTCAGCATCGGACAGTGGTCCTCTGCTTTCGGTCGTTTCTGAAGCCATGTCATTTTCTAGGGTAAATAAGAAAAAGTTATTAAAAAAAATACGTATACTGTATAGTAATACAGAACATAATTAAAATTAATATTCAATTCCTTATGTTGATTAAAAAGGGCCGTAATTTTAATATAAACTAATATGATGTAGGCCTACATCAAATGTCTTTTTGTTGTAATCTGCAAGAAAATTATAATACTCAGATTAAAGGCTAGTGGGCTTGTGTTAAAGCTGCAAGATTGCCAATAACGTGTCCTCTTTCTTTGTAAAATACATGTAACTTTTTTTCAACAGAGAACGTTTATTTCCACTTTTAAACGTCTAATGTATTCGGTGAAATATACAATCTGGTTATCTAATTTTTTTGCCATTTCCCAGGTAAAAATTACCAGAGGTCATCCATAAATAACGTCACGCTTTTTTGACGATTTTTACCTCCCCCCCCCTCCCCTACGTCACACATCGTCACAAAAAGCCAGACCCTCCCCCTAAAATGACGACAGACCTCAGCCTACAATCCCCCTCAAAATTGCAATTGAATTTTTCTTAAAACAGCGATATTTTCCCCAAATCTTGTCTGAACTCGGTCAACACACACCTTGACAAAATTACTGAGCCCCCTACGAGTGTGACGTCATTTAAGGACGACCGACCCCCTCCTCTCCCCCCCCCCCCCCCCCCCCCCCCCCAGGACAAGACTCCTCTCGTGCACATAGAGAACGAGGAATACAAGGGAAGCGACCAGTTAGTGATCCACAGTTGTCTAACTTTGGTTTTGTTTACCATCTATTTTATTGATTCTCAGAATCAGGTGGCAGAGAAATTAACTTCGCTGTCAGATCGCGTTATGGGGACAGAAGAGGAATGGGGTGGGGAGAGGCGCCGAACTCATTTGAGGGTGGGGATGGCATGGCAAGGTCTGAACGTCACAAATGTTTAATTAAAAATTAAATTAGTTGACATAATTTTTTAAATTGTATTCTCGCAAATCTTTTCCTTGATTGTTATTTTATAAAATACAGCTTCGCAGATGTTGCCTGCCTTCTCTTACATCAACATCATCATTTTTTTCCTGTTCTTGCCCAAGGCGTATTATCGTGTCTCTATCGCAAAACTTGAAAGTTTATTGTCATACAAAAATCATCTTGGAAGGGAGAGTGGGGGGAGGGGGTGTGCAGACAAGAGCCAGAGGAAAATTAAACGACATAAAGAAAGCGGGGTGGGTAGGGTGTACCTGACAGCTCATAACACCACTATACAGAAGTTGTAGAATCCACATGGAAAGAGGAAGAAGGGAGGGTGGGGGAGGAAGGGAAACGTCACATCTTTCGTAAAGAGATAGGGGGAGGTTGGTTTGTCATGGATTCAGCTTTATCAAAAATAGCCACAAGTCGAGTTCATAGGCGAAGTGTCGTCCAATGTTCCTTATATAATTTAATACTAGAGTCTCGAAGGTGGCCACTAGTCTGATGTTTAAATAGTTTGATGGTAGTTTAACACACAATAAAAAAATAAGCACAAAAAATGATGACGTCATTATTACTCAATAAGTGACTTAAACAACAAAGCAATGTTTGCATTTAAGATCTATAGAAAACCTAAGCAATGGTAAAAAAGAAACGACACTAAAACGGCAACAGCGAAGCGAGAGAATGTTTATTCGATATCAGCTGTGTTCATTGATACTGTCCTCATTATTTGTTTGCAGAAGACGATAAAGTCTGAGCAGTAGTGATAGGGCGATGACCTCTTGAACCCCTCATTTGTGTAAAGCTTGTTACAGATAGGTAGACGCACGACACGACATAGGGATGCAGCTACACATTTCACTGCCCGATACAGTGTGTTGCTTTACAAGCCCTTTTTAGGTGCTTTGACCACGGTTGCTTTGACCATAGACGGTTTGACCACAGCGGGGCTTTGACCACAGCGAAAACCTAAACTACATATGCCACTGGTAATAAAAATATTATAATTTATAAGCATTAGGCTATAAAGGATGTCACACCTTTTTAAAACGATTTTTACTGCCCACATCGTCACAAAAAGCCAGAACCCCCCTAAAAAGACGTCACACTTTAGCATACAACCACCCCCCCCCCTCAAAATTGCCGTTTACTTTCGCAGATTTCTTTCTAAAATATCGAATGAGCTCGGTTAACATGGAGTAGGCCTATATTTAGTAGGGCTATATTAATCCATTTCTATTACAATTTTTAAAAAGAAACGTTTCTAAAAGGCAAAATAAAACTTCAGCTATACGTTGTTTTTAAAAAAAAATGCTAAAGCATTGCATTATCTGAACAACTCCCCCCCCCCCCCCCATCACACGATCGTCAGAGAATTACGAATCCCCTGGCACTACCCCCCCCCCCCCCTCCCCAGGAGTGCGACGACATTTAATATGGACGACCCCTACCCTTAAAATTTAATTAACTTAAATAATAAATAAAGCACCATTATTCCTATTCTAAAAATTGTAACATTATATTATATTAGTATAGATCTATATTTTACTGCATTTCCGTATTTTAACCTGCAAGCTCTCGTGATTTTAGACAATTCGTAGCTGTACCACGTACTACGATTTACGTATAAATAGACAAGTTTTGTAAACAAACGAGCACAATGGAGGCTGATAAGCATGTTCAAGTTTATCCTGCCTGTATAGCCGGCGTATTTTGATATTAATTAGATCTAGATTATATATTTTTACTGTGTAGAAGAATGGAAGATGATGACGAGGAAGTTATTTTTGAGGTAAACACTTAATATAAAATCAAACAGATCTAAGATGGTCTATTTCTAGAGTCTAGTCTAGAAATCATCTGTAACAATCTACACTCAATTACACTGCTGACTGCAGAGTACACAGTCACAGTGAGAGTGAGCCTCGGCGCTAGCGCGGCAATAAGATGAAGATCTAGATCTAGATCTAGATCTAGATTCTAGATCTAGATTCTACTATTGTAACTTTTGGCCTGCTATATCTAGATAGTAGATCTAGACTAGACTCAACTACTTTAACTAGACGTAACTAGATCTAGAATCTAGATCTAGATCTAGATCTAGAATCTAGTAGTTAGTAAAGTTAGTTACTAAGTTACTAGAAAATCTAATCTAGATTTAGATCTATCTAGACTCTATCTACTATCTACTAGTGTATCTAAAAATCTAGATCTTAGTAGATCTAGTTAAGTTAGTATTAGTATGCTACATTTTAATTTTTAAATCAATAAGAAGGCTCCTTGCCACTTCCTTGCTTTTCAAATTAGATCTAAATCTTCCTTAAGTACAGTATTAAATTATTAAAGTAAGAAGTAAGAATGAATGACTCAACTTGTGAGTTTGCATAATAAATAATTTAATATGTCACATGTGTGTAGTAGTAGTGTGTGTGAGACTGAGTGAGTAATGAATGAATGAATCAAGCTATCAATAATTAATTTCTAATTAAAACGTCTAGGCCTAACTGAATGATTAAATAATAATTTACTTTAAAATTTAAATCTGTTTAAATATGTAGTACTATGTAGACCTAGAATCTACCATTTTTTAATTATTAGGCCTATAGCCCCCCCCCCCTCCCAAATGCTGTCCAGATGACCATTATTTTATTTGCATTGAAATTAACAAATTATCACTACTCTAACCCTAGTCTTAAATCTAAACCTGACCCTAAACTGAGCTCTTAAATTGATAATGAGAAAAAACAAAATAATAGGCCCCGATAGCCTACAGTGTATTGCCATCACTTCTATTTTAAAAGAATACAAATAAATTCAAAGATGAACAAAGACAAAATGATAACAGTGAATAACTACAAAGTATCTCATTGTATGTTTTTTAATGCATTTTATTTGGAAGATGTTTGGCATTCCTTTATTTTTCAAATATCTTTATTTTTTGCACAGAACTCCGTTCTACACAAAGCACTGATAGAAAATGGATACACGGATTTTGAAACTGTTCCCAGATCTTCCAACACGAGCGATCAGTCAAAAGGGGAGGATGACAAGTTTATTAATAGCCAGCCTGGATGTGAAAGAAAATCTTACACTTATAAGGTGGACTGGATGAGTCGTTTGTTGCTCCCACCCAGTCTATTGAATGAGCTGGTTAGTAAATTGTTAGTTTCATTTCAAACTTAGAGTACCATGGCGATAATTTGCAAAGGGTATCTCTTGTGACTTTTAACAAGGTGCATTCTACCACTAGTCCCTAGTGTGCAGTTACATCATTGGTTTTTATTTTGTCAGTTTTTTTTTTGTTTAACAGGATTATTTCTCTTGTTTTAGATTTTTTTGTTTTCCCGAGTGATAATATAGGAACAGACCAGCAACATATTAAACACTGTTTAGCTAAAAATTAGTAAATACAATTTTTTTTTTTAGCATGAGAAACATCAGCATCAAACTTTGAGGGGCCTTATATCATCAAATTTGCTATCAGAAGAGGACAAATCATTTCTAGAATATTTTATTGACGATGCACCGACGGAGCAAGTGAAGAACAGATTTTGGATTGTCCCTATTCTTGTGTAAGTTGGCATGGTGTGAGATAAGATCAAATTGGTAGATCATAATCTTGATTAGTTTAGTAGAACATAATCTTTACTAGCTTGGGAGATCGTTTTTATCCAAGCTGATTTGCAAAAATTAAATATTGAAAACCTTTTGGCCAAGTTTTAATTTAAATCTCAGTGTGAATGATTTTGTTTATATATAATTTTATTTCATCTGTTTGGAAACTGATAAAATACTATTTACTGAAATAACCTCCCTTAGATTTTGTTAACATTTAAATAGATTCATACATAGAAGCAATAAAAATTGTGTAATAAATCACTTTGTTAAATGATTGCTATGTATTTATTGCTCTATTAATCACTATTTTTTAAAACAATTTCAGCCTGCTTCTTGTCACTCTAGCAGTTGTCAATGCAATGAGGTTTTCAGGAGTGATCTCCCATTGGTTGATTATGTTATGCAAGGGCTTTCCCTCCCTGATGTTTATCTTCCCTTATAGGGAGCTACTGTCCACTCTATTGGCGCACTTACTTTGCCTGTTTGTTTTTGCCTTAGCATTGGCCTATCTCAGATCCAGAGCTTACAAAAAGGTGAGATTTGTTACTGTGTACATCTTAATAGTTACTTATTCTATAATCTTGTTATGAAAAAATAAATAAGATGTACTTGTTCTATATAATTAAAAACACCTATGCAATCTTTTATCATTGATGTTGTATATTGAAGGTACAAGGACCATTGCTGGGTATAGAAAATGAGTGTATAGGCCAGATAAAGTCAACATCAATAAAATAACTGAATAATCAACTAGATTCAATCTTTCTCTATTCAAAATTATGGCACAATCTGTTAATTTTCCCTTTTTAAATGATCCTTAATTACATTTAGCATGGGATTGGTCAAATTTTAAAAAGTTCATGCATTCTCCAGGTGTTAGCTGAGTTGGAGGATAAGGTCAAGTGTGTAGCAGATTTACAACAAGAGGCCTGGGAGTTGATGCACCTGGAGAAAAAATGTTTGCGTCTGGTCAAAGAATCAGAACTGGTGGCTAGAGGATTTACTTTGTGAGTGTCTTAACTAGCATGACTCACATTTTGTCTTTTTGTTTTAGAGGATTTACTATGTGAGTGTCTTAACTAGCATGACTCACATTGTGTCTTTTTGTTTTAGAGGATTTACTATGTGAGTGTCTTAACTAGCATGACTCACATTGTGTCTTTTTGTTTTAGAGGATTTACTATGTGAGTGTCTTAACTAGCATGACTCACATTGTGTCTTTTTGTTTTAGAGGATTTACTATGTGAGTGTCTTAACTAGCATGACTAACATTGTGTCTGGTTTTTTAATGTTTGTACACTGGTGTCATGTTTAGTTGGTCCGTTTACACAAATAGCCTGTTTATATTATCAGTGAACTCATTTAGCCTATGTATTTGTACATACCTAGCCTGTTTTTAAAATCTGTATACATACTTAAACACTATGAGCTATGATATTTTATTGACTCAGAAAGATTTCTCATTTCTATAAGCTATATTTAATTGACCCAGAAAGATTTATGAATTCTATAAGCTATTTTGAATTGACATAGAAAAATTAGAATTCTCTTCTCTACAGGCTATATTTAATTGACCCAGAAAGATTCCTCATTTCTATAAGCCATTTTAATTGACCTCGAAAGATTGAATTTCTCTTCTCTATGAGCTATGATATTTAATTGACCCAGAAAGATTGGAATTGTGATTGCAGCGCCACCCAACTTTACGCCACTTCTGGCCGCAGGCTTGACCAGCTCAGCTGTCTGGAGCTCAGGCAAGCCTTACTGGATGAAAACCTGGCCCTGATGGCCATCTTGAAAACCTGTGTTGGCAACATGATGACCAAGTATCCTTTGCTAATGATCAGGCATTTGATATTCTAATCATAAGGTCATAAACTATTTAATTATGTATCCAACATACATGAACAAATAGGGTTGGGGGGGGGGGGTAAATATAGTTGGTGCTACCATTAACCTTAATATTGTGAGTTCAGATCCTGAATTGGCTGAAGCTATAAGATGTCCTGATGTCTGCTTAGCTTTGATGTCTGTTTGCACTGGTAACAAAATTCCCCCCCCCTCCCTTCCCCTGCCAAGGCACAGCAATAGATGAAACTAGTTGACTACATTACCACAAAATGCTTTAATAAATAAAATTTGTCTTTAAGTGCATTATAAATTAATTGACCCTGGTTTAATAAGATAAAATAAAATTATAATTAAAAATACAAAAACAGTGGATCCAGTAACGGCGGTTGCCCCTAAGCTCACCTCCATTGGTTCCTGCTAGCTGTAGTATAATTGATCGTAAGCGTTTGTTGTGTTAGCCCTTAACCGCCCAAAGTTTACCAATGATTTGTAAAGACTCAGACTATAACACCTTGGACACGCTAGTTTCTGATCTGGTTAACGACACCCGACAACACGATGACCAGTGGAACAAGTTGTTGGGAGATGGCTTACAGGCTGCTATGTGCAGTCAATCCAACATGGGAGTTGTTTCCCCTGCTCAGCTTACAGTGAGTTAAACAAAATAATTGTTCTTTTTTTTTTCTGTCGTCATTCTGTCTGTGGGTTTCTGGCAAATGTTTTGTTCAAACTTTCCCGATACATTCATCTCTAAATACAACGCTAATCTTATTAAATTAGTCATTAAAATTAAGTTAATTGGAGGATTACTATATTCAATCATAAAAGGGAGATAACAGCATTAATTAGTGTAGCATTAACTGATCTCTTATGTAGGCTTTATACACCTATGTTTCATACCTGAGAAGTGAAAATGGACTTGATTATGTAACAGATAATTGTCTTTTTTAAAGTAACTGATTTGGTTTTATAGCAAATATTTTTAGTTGTGTAGGTGTTGGCTCAAATAACTGAATAAAAAATAAAAGGTGGTTGGGAGAGGGGGGGTGGCTGACTAAAATTTGTAAATAATTTTTATTTCGTTTAGGGTGGGATGGATGTGTTTCAGAGATGCCTGAAAGAAACTCTGCTGCATACCCTTGCAGCTTTACAGCATCTAAACACTAAAAAGTAGTATATAAAATAAGTATGAAGCTCTTAAAATAATAAGCTTTCAAAAGTACTATTATAAGGAACTAAACTTCATCTCTTTAGTAACAGTTTTGATCACTAAAATGTGTGATTTCTTAGATAGAAATTATGCTTTATTTCCTAATTTTCAGTATATTTAAAAGATTAATATTAAGACTTTTATAATTGTTTTATTTTATTATTTTCCCTGCTGTTTGCACCACCCCATTAAAAACAATTTTTAAAACTAAGATGTTTTCACACTCAGATCGCTTCCATGCAATATTTTTCTTTTAAATTTGGATAATTTTCAAGTGTTTACACTAAATCTGTTGAATTTGTTTCTAAAACTGTGTTGTGCTGTGTCCTCATATTTTGGTTACAATGTGTATTACTTTTTGTTCACACATCCATTTTTTTTCAGGTGATTAAAAACAAAGTTGAGTTTTACTTAAAGAAAAAAATATTTGTTTACAACTCACAGCTGGTAGCCAATGAAAACTGTTGTTACATTTGTCATGTGAATGAATGATTTTTACTTCACAAGCCAACTTTCTTAATTTATCATTCACTGAAAGTCTGACTGACAGTGAACATCATTGTGTTTTTAACCTGTTTTTAATCTTAGTGGTACTGAAATATATTTTAAATTTCTATTTTGACATAGTTATAATTGTTAGCATCACTTGCAAATTTTATTTTTATCTTACAGGTATTTCAGGTGATAAATCTCAATGCTTAAAATGATTTTTCTCTTCCACAGAAGTGTGTAGATTTGGTTAATGTTCATATTTCTGGATTACTGAGGCGTCTAGTACTTTGTTTTTATAGTCAAAATTTTCAAGGTAAATATAATTAAGCCAATTATTCATTCTTTAAAATTTGTCTCTTTAGCCCTTATTCATTTTTAACCACTGGGTTTTTTATCGTGTGCAAACATGTACTATTTAGGATGGGAATTTTTATACCAAGTGTCCAATTTTAGAATCTTCTTTAAAAAGGAGGGTTAGGTTACTGATAGTTCATTAAATACACACATGGCTTGCTAGTGTCAATGTCAACCCTAACCCAAACCCTGGTCCTGCCATTTGCCTAACCCTAATTTCTAACCATAAAACTAGTTGAGATTACAATACTATTAACCTAACACTTATTTTTTTGGAAGAGTCAATTATCGGACATCTGTATCTAAAATAATCCTTTAGGATTAATTTTAAAATCAAGGTGAAAAATTTTATGTTTTATTTAGTAAAATTTTCCAAGAGAAACGCCTTATTGAACAGCTTTTTGAACTTCATAGTTAACAGGAAAAAATAGAATGCTGTAAAACTTTGTACATGTTCATCAGACAGAAGCATCAACCCTTTCACGGCTTCTGCTGCTTGTGTTCTTGAAGCCAAAAAAGCCTTTCAGAAAGCAAGATCATCACTGACTCGGACACACAACTACTCGCGTGCCATTCACATATCCAAGTCTGAGGAGTCCAGCCAACCTAAGATGAACCCGGCCAACAAGACCCAGCTCAGCAACCTGCATGGCTGCATCAAGAGCCTTAACCTTCACGTGCAGAGCATGCACACTCTGTAAGTTTACTTAAAAATTTGCTTTTCAGTTAAAACATTTTTTCCTGCCAGTATAAACACTGGCCCAAACTTAAATATTGTGCTTCCTAGTTACAAATTGTGCTTCTCTGCTTTGTTTAAAATTACAAATTTTACATGTTCATGTAAAAATTTTTCACATAAATGCATGCTGTAATAAGGGATTTCTATAGGCATATGTGTATATAGTGTTTATTTAGTTATTGATCATACTATTACTTTAGACCCCACGGAAAATATTGTTAGGTACATTACATTTAATTATACTTACAGCATTACCTGTTATTTAAATACTTAAGCAAAAAACAGCCTAATTTTATTAAATATAATTTTAGAATCCAGTTCAGAAAAAAATATTTAAAATTCAAATCTTCTCTTCTTACTCAGTGCTACAAGTATTAAGATTTAGTTTAATTTATTTAATTTAAAAAAAATTATTTCAGGACAAAGAATATGTTGGAGGCTCTGGAAGAAAAGGTGGATGATGAGGCCCGCAGGATTGAAGCTGGTGAAAAACTTGGCTCGACTCTGAACATCAGCATGGAGGAGAGAGAGATGTGGGACGTCGACCTCAAGCTGATGAGTGCTAGGTTGGACTTCTGCAACACTTGCCATGAAGAGGCAGTGAAGATCATGCATCATAAGCATGTCGTAGGTGAGCTTGGGTTTTTCTAGCTAGCCTCATACTGGACATCAGGTCATCCTGCCTTCATCAGCAACCTCCCCCTCCTCACCCACCTCCTCACACCTAATCTTATAATCCCCTTCACCCTTTCTTGTAAATTTGCAGTAAATTAAAATTTTAAAAAATTCTGTATCAAAACTTTGTAAAATTCTTTCCACCCCTCTCTTTGTTTTGAATGTAATAATACATTTACTTTTATAGTCAGAAGTAAAATTTTCTACCCCTGTTTTGAATGTAATATAGTTATGGTGCAAAGTAAAAAACATTCTTAATCTCCCCCCCTCCCATGCCTTGGTTGTAGTTTCAGTGTTAGATGAACCAGTAAGACCAAGTGCTTACAGAAATGTCATCATCAACCAACCCTATGCAAGGGCAGCTGAGGATTACATCAATGTTGACCAAGTAAGTTTTTTTTACTGCAGGATCTTATCACACATTCAAACTACAGTAGTCACTAAATACTTTTAGTAGAGCTACTAGTATCAGTATTTTTCTTCTTGTCTGTAATTTACAAGATTGAAGAAAGTGACCCTATAATTTATCATTTTTCCTTTAGCTGAATACTGCCATAAATGTTTGTCATGTATTCAACTTTAAACACTTAATAATAATCTGACTGTGCTTAAAAGATCAAGCCTAAATATTTTAGTTTAAGCTGAATTCTGCTTCCCTTGCATCACTTATTTCTGTAAAATTATTGCCAATAAACTTTCTTACAAATTACTTGTAAAATTGATGATAGAAAATGTTGAAACTGCCCGGTTTAATTTAAGCTGAATTCTGCTTCCCTGACAACACTTGTTTCTGTAAAATTATTGCCAATAAACTTTCTTACAAATTACTTGTAAAATTGGTGATAGAAAATGTTGAAACTGCCCGGTTTAATTTCAACAGGTTTTGGTTGGTACAGGTGATGGAGATGACCCATGGGATAGTAGACCAATCTACACTGCTGAAGAAAAGGTGAAATCCTTTTTTTTTTTGGTGTGCAATTTTTTATTTCATAGCTAACAAATGATACTATGGTTTTTGTAGGCTCAGCATTGTGGTATACTTGTGTATAATTGACAAATTAGGTGCTAATGTCAGTAGTCCCAAACCAAAGGTCATGGCTTCACCTGTGTTGCACCTAGCGGTCAGTGCCTGACCTGCCATAGGTGCTAATGTCAGTAGTCCCAAACCAAAGGTCATGGCTTCACCTGTGTTGCACCTAGCGGTCAGTGCCTGACCTGCCCCATGTGTTGCACCTAGCGGTCAGTGCCTGACCTGCCCCGTGTGTTGCACCTAGCGGTCAGTGCCTGACCTGCCCCGTGTGTTGAACTAAAATTGTGGCTGACTTAAATTTACTAGAAACAACTCATGATAAATGTAAAAGTCCTATCAACTAGAAAAATGTGTGCTAGAAATATTCATCCTGTTATCTCCCTTACTTTATAGGTTTGGCCAAATAAAAGGCTAAAATTCTTGTTACAATTGTCTTTAAATTATTTATACCTTTTTAAACTTTTAAAGATAAAAGAAACTTGGTTGACCACAAAGTTCAGGCTAAACTTCTTTTATCTTTAAATTTCCTTGAATCATCTGACTTTTGAACTGTTTATTGCGCCATGTAACAACTTCCCTCCCCTCCCCTGTAGGTAAAGATGAGAGAAGCTATGGAGATCAATCGATCTTTCCGGTCTGAACTCAAGCACCATATCAGTAAAGTTCATGCCTTTGTGAGAAGCAGAGAAGAGGTTGCCCTGGCGGAGGCTAGAGAGAGGGAGAAGCCTGGCCAGGTCACCCCTCTGACAGGGTGTGGTGTGGAGTCTCTAGCTATTCTTTGTGTTAAGGTGCTGAGGAGAGAGACCAGGGACCAGATGAGGAGAGACGGGCCGGTCAAGCTGCGTCCGTCCCTGACCCCAGTAGCTGGAGACATCAGCTTGGTTGATGAGGAGGAAACGTCTGAGAAAGTGAAAGTAATGGTTTCCGTCAAGGCTTTGACTAAACACCGCCATTCGGATCAGCTCATATTCAAAATGGATACCTCTGGCAGTGATCCTTCTTCCCACAGCAGCAAGTTTTCTGTAGGGGATGATTCAGGGTCACTCCCTTCATCCACAGCTTCAAACCCTGAAGAGACTGCGATTAGTTCGGCAATGGAGATCGTGGTTGAAAAACCCAGTGCAGCAGCAGCAGTCTCTAGCGCTGATGAGAAAAAGTTGAGGGCCAAGCAGAAGAAACAGGCCAAGCTGTTGAAGTTTCAGGCTGGTGGGGTGAGTGACATAGAGAGGCAGGACAGAAGCTATTGGAGCCGCTGCCGCAGGATGATCAACGTAGACTCTACCAGCACCAGTACTGGGAGCACTGGCAGCTTCAGCCCACCCAATGAGAGAACTGCTCCTGATCTGGATTTATCTGCTGGATTATCTACTACCCTAACACTGAATAGGCCATCTGGGTTATCACCACCCAGACAGCGGGACACATTTATGGGAATCTTTGGGCCCCAGGTGCTGGCTACACCCTCACAAATGGTGGGACCCCAAAGGCAGGATACATCTTCTGAAGCAGTGGGACCCCAGTCTCTGGATGCATACGCTAGACAATTGGCATGCCAAGCACTGGATGAGTACAATAAATTCCTGGCAACATGCAAGCCTGCTGCATCAACTGATGCATTGGCATCTGATGTCAACTGCCCATTGAAGATTAACTCGGATGAAGAAAGCTTCAGGCTACTTTACGATGCTAAGGCATCTGGCCATAACTTTACTGCCAGCAGCATGGAGGCCAGGAACTTGCAAGCACCTGGGGGATTGCTGCAGAGAAGCCTGGCTCCACTGGCGCTGGGCGGTGCCAACTACCAACCTGAGGAATATGATTCTGACAATGGGGAGAAGATCCCACGCAGTGAGGCAGTGCTGGACAAAGATGGCAAGCCAGAGGTGTTTGGCCAGCAAGACGCTAATGCCAGGGGTGTCGCAGCCAATCGCACCCCTTCACCTGATCGAGACTTTAATATCAGGGGTGTTCCTGCCAATCCCACCCCTTCACCTGATAGAGACTATAATATCAGGGGTGCTCCGGCCAATCCCACCCCTTCACCTGATAGAGACTATAATATCAGGGGTGTTCCTGCCAATCCCACCCTTTCACCTGATAGAGACTATAATACCAGGGGTGCTCAGGCCAACCCTATTCCTTCGCCTGAACGCGTGTCCAGCTTCAACCAAAGCGTGGCCATTTTGGCTGCCCAGAAGGCAAAAGCTTTCATCGCAGCAGGGATGGAGGAGGAACAGTTTGGGGATGTTTCTTCAGATTCCTCATAAGCTGCCGACATGGTACTCTTGGACCATGTTCCAAGACATTTTTAGGGCAGAGTGTACCTGGTGTAGATGCTTGTAGCTAAGGGACTAAACTGAGATGTGCAATAAACTTCAGCTGTGATGGCCTGGCTGTTATACCAATGTCTTTCAAAAAACTTCCTCAGTTTAACTTGGCTACAAAATTTTAGGCCAGCGCACCTGTTTACAAAGATTTTAATTTTATATATTTTTAAAAATTTTAATTGTAAAGGTGTATTGTAAGTTAAATATCCTAATGAAAACTCATGGAGTGTTGTAAAGGAAACTTGAGTGGAGGATTAATGGCAGAACTGGATTGATTAAAGCATGAAGTTTGAATGTGATATGGTAAAAGAGAAAAGGAAATGCTGTGTGGTTGAGTGTAGTAAAGTTGACTACATGGAAATGTTGTGCAACTGGGCATAATAGTGTTAAAAGACAATGTGTAATGTAGAATGCCAGAGCTAGTCAGTAATCTTTTGAATGGAGTGATAATTAGGCTTATTTTTATGTGCTTTAATCATTTTGTTTTAAATGTTAAAACAAAGTTTAAACATTGTCATAGCTTAGTTAGTTAGAAAAATTTGAAATGTAGATATGTTTAGACAAGTTTTTGGTTGTTTTGCTTAAAAAATTTAAATTATGAAGCTATGACATTGTTAGAGTAAAAAGAAGAGGAAATTTTTAGGGCTAGGAAGGTTTT